>NC_050444.1:125855540-126063040 GCF_903995425.1 Onychomys torridus | reverse complement strand
AAAGTGATACTCCAGTCCTTACACCAGCCCCTATGAACTTGATTAGTAGGTGCTATCTCATTTACTGATGAAGTCAGGTTCCTAAAGGTCTGACCTTCCAGCAGACTGAATTCACTAAAGTAATAAATGCCACCTACTGAAGCCTCTTAGAGACTCAACCTTTTCAAATACATATCAAGACTGTGTGGCCTTGAATCCTCCCTTTGATCTACTAAATCATAAACTGGGTGTGGGGTCTGACAATCTATTTAATATCCCTCCAGGCCATCCTGAGGGTTGCTAAACTTAAGAGTTACCCCTTTCCTCTCACCAACATCTACTCAGATCCTACAAGTTTTGTACCCCGCCCCTCAAGACAGGGTTCCTCTGTGTAGCACCGACTGTCCTAGAACTTGCTCTGTAGACCAGACTGGCCTCAAACTCAGAGCTCTGCCTGCCTCTGCCTCCCTAATGCTGGGATTAAAGGCTGGCACCACCATGGCCTGGCAATCCTATGACTTGTTAATCTCCTTTTAGGATTCAGCTTAGGGCAAACTTAGGTACACTTAGGGTATACTTAAGGTAAATTTCTCAACTGAATGACTTCACACTTTTTTTTTCCCTAAAGCAATTTCCTCAATTACTAAGATCTTACACAAAAACATAAGACGACTCATTCTTTACCCACAAATGCAATGTATAGTTGTACTGAGCTACTTGAAACTTTTAAAACTTACTTTTTACCTGCCTTGTATTTGGGATGTGGGCAGCATGGAATCTAGGCTGGATTTGAATTCCTTACACAGCTAAACATGACCTTCAACTTCTGATCCTCCTGCCTCTACCTCCCTAGTTTGGGGATTATAGGCATGCAACATCCTACTCAGTTTATGGAGTGCTGGGGATTGGGCTGAGGGCTTCATGAAGTCCAGGCAAGCAAGCACTCTGCCCACTGAGCTCTCTGCTCAGTTCCTTTATTTCCCTAGTCATGCCTTTCTCCGGAGCCCATCATTACCGTTTATTCTTCATTTCTGCTTGACTTGTTTTTAGTTCTTTGGCCTTATAGTTTTAGAGTCTTCCCCCCACACCTTTCCATTGTTTTTGAGACAAAGACCCACTATGTCAATTTATAAGCCAGGCTGACTTTTAATTCCCAGAGTTTTTCTGTGTCAGCATCCAGAATGCTGGTCTTATTAGGAATAAACCATCACCTGGCTTAAACTTGTACTTCTTTAATAAAAAAACAAGGCTAGCCGGGCGGTGGTGGTGCACGCCTGTAATCCCAGCACTCAGGAGGCAGAGGTAGGTGGATCTCTGTGAGTTCAAGGCCAGCCTGGTCTACAGAGCTAGTCCAGGACAGACTCCAAAGTTACAGAGAAACCCTATCTCGAAAAACCAAAAAACAAAACAAAAAAATAAAAACAAACAAACAAACAAACAAACAACAAGGCTAGCTCTTCCTGCCATATATTTATGGAGTAACATTGAGTTCTTATATGTCAGCAATTCATGTAAGTTAAACAAGACTATTAATTGGACAATGCTTTTATTCAAAATATATTCTGAATTATGTGTATGTTCATATCTGTCCCTGTGAGTGTGGGTGCGGGTGCCTGAGGCGGCCAGAAAAGAGCACTGGATCCCTGGAGCTAGAGTTACAGGCAGTTGTGAGGAATTAGTGTGCGTACTAGGAACTGAACTGTCTTCTGCAATAGCACCAGATGCTAACAACCACCAAGCCATCGCTCTAGGCTCTGAGAGAATCAGTGCTTCCTTTCTTCCTTTCCGTCTTCCTTGAGAGTCTCAACATTCAGCTCTGGCTGGCCTGGAACTCTCTACGTAGACGAGCCTGACCTCCAACTCAAGAGATCCACCTGCCTCTGCCTTTTCAGCGATGGGATTAAGGATGGGCACCACCACACTGGGCTCTGAAGAGTGTTTTAAGATGTTAGGTGCAATGTTGTAGGTTTATTCCTTTAAAGATGACCACACAGACTGTGGCTTTCTACCCTGGTCTATCTCTTTTAAGAATAACGAGTAGTAATTAAGCTCTAGAGCTAGCTTCTTGGATTCTCATTTGGGTATTTCTGAAGAAAAATGGAGCTAGAAAGCCACAGAGTTATGGTTGTGAGGACCAAGAAGACATATTTGCTAAACACTGAGGGTGATGATAACCACCTTAAAAATGTTACTTGTTATTATTTATCATGTCCTGTTCCTATCATTTTCTATAAGCATTTTTTCTCACAAAATGAAGCAAGGTATGCAAACTAGGATGTTGGAATCAGGAGACCAGGGCTCAATTCCTAGTTTATCTACTTGTTAGCTATGTAAAAGCAAGTTGCTTTAACTTTCTGAGTACTAGGTCTCCCATTTCCAAAATGGGATAAAAAACTGTCCCTACCTAACCCTACCATGAAAACCAGACAAGAAACACAAGCAGACACACACAAAATGCTTGGCATAGGGGTTCATGCATACCACTCAGTCTGCTATGTGAGGCTGCTCAGGGGTGAAGTGCTAGCCTGCCATTCACCAGGGTGGTGGTGGTGAATTTATTTCCTTAAAATAACTAATATTAAAAGGTATCAAGCTGGATGCCTATAATTCCAACTACTCATGAAGATAAGGCAGAAGAATTGAGTTGGCGCTTAACCTGATACAGCAAGACCTTTATCAAAAAAAAAAAAAAAAGTCCAACTGTCTAACTCATTAATGAAGAAAATGAAATAAAGGGAATCAGAGGCTAAAGAACTTTCTTTTGTTGTTATTGTTGCTTGTTTTAAAAGGGTCTCGCTATTAGCTCAGGCTGACTTGGAACTGGCCCTATGATTAGGCTGGCCAGAACTTAGATGTCTCTTTGCTTCTGCGTCCTGGATTAAAGATATGCACAACCATGTCTGGCTTAAAGAATTTTCTGCAAGTAACTTTCTCAGAAATGGCAGAACAGGGACTTGAGGACAGGAGCTTCCTAAGAATACAAGGCACAGGCCCTTACTCAACAAGAGAGACACAGACACGGATTTCAGGCTCTATCTCAAAGCAGATATATTTCCTAACTTCTTTTCACAAAACAGGACAACGTTTATTTATTCTATATGATACTGCCCAAAACACTTTATACAGGGTAATGTATGCTGATGGCACACCCGCCCCTCCTCAAGCAAAGAACAGTGCAAAGCTTCAATGCAAAATGATATAGTACACTTTTTATTTCTTAAAGTTTATTATTCTCATAATTACAATTGTAATTTAGAAGTCTGAAACATGAGAAAAATTCTATGAAGAGAGCATAAATAAAGCTGAACAAATAGGTAAAAGTTGGTTAAAACTTTGTTTTTGTTTCAAGCGCAGGCTTTGGAGCCAGGGTCAACACCATAAAACATCACAAATGACTCTTAAGACGTTTGTCCTATACAATCAAGCATGGAGATATAGATATGTTTATTTAATATATACACACTTTAGTATGATATTGGCCCACTGAATATACACATCTTAACCAAGGATGAGTCTCTAGGACCCAGGTAAGTGCACTAAAGATTAGGGCACATTACTACACATCAAAAGTTGCTGTTTATAAGTTACAGATATTTAATATTTCCAGAGTGTTTTTTAATTAAACATTTCTTAAAGCATTTCAAACATTTTTCACTTTTCTCAGTGCAAAAGAAGGTTATTCAAGTCAGCTTACCTTTCTCCTGAAGAGTGAGAGGAGGGGACAAACAGAAAACACCGCCTATCACAACTCCCAACATGACCTTCTCAGTCACTGTCTGCAGCAAATCTTGGGCCACTGGATTAGTTACCACAATTAAAGCCTTGTGATTATGATTCAGCCCTTATGTCGTATGCATGACTTTTACGCTGAGATATTTATTTACAAAAGTAGAAAACAGTTAGCAGTGCAAGAAAGTGGTTTAAGTTTGTTTTAAATTCCAGCCCTCCAATAGTGTGTGGAAGGGGAAAGCACCATTTCAAGATGGACTGATTAGACTCTGTGGAATTTAGTTACAGGGTTAACACAGTTCAATACTATCTTAACTTGGTGACCCTAGAATTTTAGTTTGTAGGTGCATTTTTCTTTATCTTGGTATTGAAAACACTAAATTAGTAACTCATGTTAAAAAAAAAAAAAGATACAATTTATAGTCTACTTCACAGAAGACCATCCTAATCAGCTGTCTGTCAGGCCAGGCTAGCAGAAGATGGGCTTTTAGCAAAAACAGGGCTCTGGTAATTTGGCAAGTCTGTTTATTTTTCTCTCAATTTAAAAGCAGGAATTTTATTTTTTTTGGGGGGGGAGGGTAGCTTGTCAATTTTATAGGTGGAAAAAAATAAAGCAAGTAAATGAAGTAATTTAAACTACAAGATGAAAAGCAAGAGGACACATGTTATTTCTTCCATCTGTATCACTGCAAAAGGCCGGGCCCCACTCAAGAAACAAAATCCATAATAAAAAGCCAAAGCACTTCCCAATTCTAGCTCAGGACTTCTGAACTAAGAAGGTCACTGCAGTTACAAAGGCAGATGGGTTCAGGCTAAGTATTTGCTTAAACTGACAGGCTGTATTTTAAATTACAAGTTTTCCTCACTTAAAATGAATATTTCCTTACAAATTTTATTTGTAAGTAACTGGGGTTTTGTTTTTTGTTTTTAAACTAGGAAATACACGGTGAGGTATCTGTTAGAAAATTGTTTTAAAAATGTGTTTCACACACAAGGCTTTAACGCTTTTATTTAGGAATTACTTGAGCCTGGAGCAATAATGGCTGAACTTAATTCATCTAGTTCTCAATAGTGGAGCTGATCTTCGCAGAATATGTTCATTCCTCTGTCTCTAAATAACAAATTGTATTTTCTCCAGAAGTACACACAATGCACTTTTAACTGGCTAATTTGTACTGATCAAGAGGAACATGATTGCCCCCATCAACCACTCAGCTCAAGGAGAATACTTGCACATTTTCAGAACTCTAGTTGCTGTCATAGGAACTACAGACAAGGGCAGCACAGCACGAAACTATCTGTTAGGTTCTAGAACCTCCGGAGAGGCTTGGTGCTCTGGCTTTACAGGGAATAGTATAAGCAGACAAGAGCTTACTATAAATGCACGCTAGAACAGGGGTCTAGTGAAGCTGTCTAATTAGGGTACTGCTTTTGGAAGAAAAAAATAAAAGACACATTTGAAATAGATTCCCCACCCCCCCCCCCCCAAAAAAAACAAAACCAAGCTACACTTTTGTCACATTTATGGGAGTCTCAAACGTTTTGTACCCCATGCTCAGGTAGTTTGATGCACATGGTAAATAGCTTCAGTGTACAGGAAGAGCACTGTGCTGCCGACAAAATGACTCCTCACGCTTCGGATATCTCCGATTTGCTGAGTGCAATGGCCAGCTCCAAGTCCTCTTGCTCCTGCTGACTGAGTCTGGCAAGTCTTTGCTCTTCTTCTCTCTCACTTTCCCGCTTTGCCCACTCAATCATGTCTTCTTCAGAGGGGTACTGCCATTTAAAGGACCGAAATGAGAGAAACAAACGAAGACATTACAGAAGAGCATTAACCACTTGCTTTACCTAGAGGACTCTGGGAAGAATGTTACCTCCTCATTTTTCTGAAAATATGTTTCATGACTTAGTGAGCTCTGGTTGAGTTTAAAATTTTAATGCAATCTATGGGAAGAAAAGTCTATAAAAATACAATAAAGTCTATCCAATGTTCGAAGCATCACTTTAAGAAGTAGAAATTACAGGCATGGCGGCACATGCCTCAGTCCTGGCATTCGGGAAACTGAAGCAGGACGACAGCAGTTAGACGCCAATCTGGGGCAGAGAGCGATATTCGGACTCAAAACAGGAGAAAGGCTTAGGTGATTTAAAAACAGGAGTGGTGTAGTCTTTCAATTCAATGTAAAATGCTTGCTATTTTATGATCATTTACCACACAGTAATTTTTTTTCCCTTCCTTCCTTTCTTTTTTGAAAGTTAGAATCTCACTAGGTGGCTCAAGTTGGCCTCAAACTTGTGATCCTGCTGTCTGTGTCCTGAGTGGTGAGATTCAGCAGCATGCCTGACTGATTAAAGTCACTGGTGATAGGAAGCTGCCATACCTGGCCTTTTAGGACACCCCAAAACTATAAAACAAAAACAGGCAAATTCTACTATATGTAAGAACATTAGATAGATTAAACAGTATGTGAACCAAACTAATTTTTAAAAAATATTTGAAGATTCTGATAATCTTTAAGAACTTTTAACTGAGTTTTATGTAATTAAAATGATCCAGTTTAAGTAAAACCTTAATATTGACGATTAGACTGGACAAAATATTTGTAATTACAATCAAATTTCAACATCAGTAGAAACTAGATATAAAATTCTACTTGGTTTCAGTCTTGCCACATGAGGAGGCCCATCACAAGAAGTGAGACCAACTGGAAGGCTTGACTGTACATGTGACTCCTGCTATGCTTTCCAAATCTCTCCCACTGAAAATGGAGGACTTTATTACTGTAAGCGACTTTGTGCTGCACTGCACTGAGATATGAACATGAAATAAGCAGAATACCTCTGCTACTGTTTAAGACTCATTCCAACCAGGTTTTGACTTCAGAACCATATTTAACACACTGAACTAACAAACTGCCAGAATGTTATCTTACACCAAGGATTACAGTCTCCTAAGAAAGCCGATTCTTCCTTCATTCTTCTCTGCTTGAAACAACTCCAATTCCACCATACGTGGAAGAAAATTCTGAGTTGCTATTTCTTTTCAATATTAAAAATAGGGATTCATGTCTTGTTCCTTCACACTTAGGAGATGCCCTGAAACCTAAGAGTACAGACTCAAAAGGTAGGTGATGCCATTGCCTCAGTTCCATACACACTCCTGCCCATCTCCTTTCTAAGTAAGCAGAGTATAACAGGGACAAAACGAAAGCAGTGAAAAGACCCACTGGTACTCAGAGGAGGAAAACATGAGGCAAGCTGTGGCCAGGGGCATCTAACCACTCAATCTCAACTCTCCAAAGTCAAGGATAAAAGGTGAAAAGGGAAATTCTTCTAATAGAATAGGCAGTGGTAATGAATATCATTTTGCCTAAAAAAAATCTGGGAAAATGAAACTGTTAGCTACTCTAAGAACTTCATTTTTAAAAAGTCTGTTTTATCTGCACACTGATAAAATATATGATGCCTTCCATGGTCTCTCCATTTCTATGATCATAAAGGTCTGGCCCAAGTTATTCTCATAGTACTTCTCCAAATTTCTTAAAGAATTCTTGGATCTTAACAAGTTTATTTCATAAAACTGAAAGGATTTTAACAGTAGAGCACAAGCTTAGAAGAATGAGTAACTGGGTTCACAGATGGGTAAAAAGGACAACAACAACCATAAAAACTACTATATGAATATAGTGACTACAGAGTTCTTTGCATTCAAAGAACTCCTGCACTGTCCTCTCACAGAAACTGCCAACCAGTCTCTAGAAACTGCTAAAGCTTTATACACAAACACACATACACAGTTACAAATACACATGCTTGTTACTGGCATTATACACAGGCAGAAAACAAACTTTTAAATCACCATCATGCATAACCATTTGCCAAATAATAACTGTCGAGATTTTACTTATATTTATATTACCAAGACTGAAAGACAGGTTTATAAAACAACTTGTTTAGAAGAACCAAGACAACTAAAATTAGCTGAGCAATGGAATTATCTAAAAACCAGCAAAACAAAACCAAACAGATTTTGCTTGGGGGAAGAATAAAAGATAATTTTTAGTATGTTGGTTAAATGATGCAAATTTGGAAGACTACCAAGAAATCTTTGACAACTCTTCAAACTACAAATGGAAAGATTTTCCCCCAAACAGCCCATTCACAGTACTTACAGCACTGAAGTTAGCAAAATTGCTTGGGTCAGCCTCTTTATTGGTAGTGGTAGTAGAAGTGAATGGATCACAAAACATATCAGGATCTTTTTCTTTGGGACTATCATTGCCTGGGAAAGGCTGAAATGGATCATTCAGTTTAAAGGGATCAGAAGAGTCCAATTTGTTGATGGGTCTTTTCCCTGGATCAAAATCATTAAAATTAACCAGCAGATACAGCAAACACAAGCACACACAAGAACATGTTCACAGGGACATTAAAGAGCTGCAGGTGGTGGACAGTGAAAGTCCAAGGCACATTCTCAACACTGCCTTAAATGGCCACAGCAACTGTCCTCAACGCTTTCACACTTCTCTCTCAAATACATTCAGGTGCAACTAAATGGACAAAGTCCAAAAACAAAAAAGAGGAAATGGGCCAAGAATCATGATTGTCCAAAGATTTAGTCTCTCTCCATTTAAAGAAGCATGCTCCTAAGGAAGATAATGATAAACAAGGAAAACCGATAAAGAATCAACACAGGCTGGCCTCCGCTGCTCAAGCCTCAGCCTCACCAGTGGCAGCAAAGATAAGTTGACTTTTAAATGTGGCAAATTTCTTCTGTCTTTTCGCTGGTATATTTACACAAACATAATGCCTAGTAGTATAAAATGTAAGATTAACCTCACTTTTTCTTGCCATCTATAAAATTTCAAGCTAAGAATGACCAACACGTAGAAGTCCACAGCCTATATATGTACCGCTGACAAACTAATCTTTGACCAAATAGCAGTATGCTGTTCTGCTAATTCATCACCCACTGTTTCAATACCAATTTTAAAGCAAGTTATCTTATTTATTTATTTATTTATTTATTTATTTATTTATTTACTTACTTACTTACTTACTTACTTACTTACCTACTTACTTACTTACTTATTGGTTTTCTTGAGACAGGTTTCTCTGTATAGCCCTGGCTGTCCTGGAACTCGCTCTGTAGACCAGGCTGGCCTCAAACTCAGAGATCTGCCTGCCTCTGCCCTCCTACTGCTAGTACTAAAGGTATGTACCATCATGCCTAGCTTTCTCTAATTTTAAAGTTTTACTTAAAGCAAAACACTTCTTGGAAAAAAAAAGCCAAGTTTTTAAGTTTCTTCAAATATGTTCTTCCTATAGTACAGTATGCTGATAGTCATAATTGATTCTTTTCATAAACATAGTTTATAAAAGATGCTTGTATCGAATACTACTACACACGCCCCCGGAAAGTCTTCTGAAGACACGCAAGATCTGAATTACAGCTACCATATAACAGCTAAAGCACCAGGGCTTAGATACAGGGAATAATACACTTAAGATCACAAAGTAATGGCTCCAGTTATAGCTTATGAAGCCCTGGGTTTGCTCTATAGCACCATTAAAAAATCCAAACAAACAAAGGAAAACAAAACCAAGCCTGGGGTTAATACTAGCACTTGGGAAGTGGAGGTAAGAAGCAGGAGGATGAGGAATTCAGTTTGAGACCAGGCTAGGCTACATGGGGCACTGTCCAAAAAACAAAATATTAAAGGGCTGTAAATGTAACACAGTGGTAGAGTGCTCACCTAGCATTTGTGAGACCTCAGGTTTAATTCACAAAACTGGGGAGTGGTGTGGGGTTCACAAACTGAGGCTAGGGCTAACCAGAATATGAATTTAAGGCCCCCAATCAGTGACCTTTTCAACAAACCATTCTTTCCCATTGCTCTTTTGTTTGTTTATTTGTTTGTTTTTCCAGACAGGGTTTCTCTGTGTAGCTTTGCGCCTTTCCTGGATCTCACTTGGTATCCCAGGCTGGCCTCGAACTCACAGAGATCCTCCTGGCTCTGCCTCCCAAGTGCTGGGATTAAAGGCATGCGCCACCACCGCCTGGCTCATTTACCTAAGTTTTGAACAGGTATTTATACACTAGCAACGGGATGTGCAATCTGTATCACATAACACAGGGCAGTTATTATGAAAAGGCAGAATGATTATTTAACAAAAATTAAAAAAGTGATCATCTAACTTTTGGGGCTGCAATGTTACCCAGGAATGATCTAGGGATAAAAAACTGTGTCCTTTGACAGAACAGCGTGGCAGCATTACCCATACTCAGGGGAATTCCTTCACAGATACTTTATTCTGTATTAAAAAAACAAACCTTTCCTTTGTGTAGTGCTAAACACAACACAGACTAAAAACAAAATAAAAACTCCAACTACAATTTGTTTCTAGAGTAGACAAGGAATTTTAATATCAGACTTTTAGAGCCAGGTGTGATGGTGTATATCTTTAAACATAGCACTCAGGAGGCAGAGGCAGGTGAATCTTCAAAACTTTTGAGTTCAAGGCCAGCCTGGTCTACATAGCAAGTTCTAGGCCAGCCAAGGCTACTTAGTCAGATCCTATCTCAAAATAAAACAAACATCTATTATAAACTAAAAGAGTTTTAAAGGGCAAGCAGTTCTTTTTACCACTTGCCTGCCCCTTCCTTGCCTTTTTCTAAATAAAAATAAACAAATAAAAAAATAAAGGATTTACAGAGACTTCATTTTAGTTCTCTCTCAAGAAAATTAATTTAAAAAAAGGAGTATAGGAAACTGCTATTGAAATGATAATCAATGGTTTCCAAAAACCCCAAGATTCCACCCATTCTCTTTATCTGAAATGGGGAGAGGAGGAACACATGCCTAGCTGGGGGAGATGAGCAGTAAGTTTATGCTAAGTGCTTGGCTCTTGTAAACAGCCCTCTCTATAATACATTACAATGGAAGAAAGGCCCACACAATACTTTCTAGAGAGGGAAAGGAATAAAGTTGACCTAGGAAAGGCTGCAACTCTCATACCAGGTGGTGGCGGGCAGGGTCTTGTTGGAGTTCCAGTCTTGGGCGGCAGTGCTGGAGGAACATCCTCACTCATGGTGGGTGTCTCCTCTAACATAGGTTTTGGAATGACCACATTACCGGCAGAACTTGATGTGGTAGGATTAAAAGGATCTTCACTGTTGACCTTTGTTCAAAAAGAAATGTTTATATAGCTTGATATACGTATGGTCATATAGTGTTCAGACGAATGATTCAAGTATCAGCAGTTTTGTTTCAATCCCTAGAATTGACATTTTACCCTTTACATTCAAGAACAAATAGGATTAAAAACTGATTTGTATGAGTAGATATTCTCCTATCATTACATATCAAGAGCAACAGACATATCAAAACAAGCCAACTCTAGACTGAAGACTTACTAAGTAAGCATTAGGCAATACAAAGCCTCTTGAGGTCCAAATAGACCGTCTGAGCTGAATGGCAATGAGACAAAAGCAATGGCTGAGTCTATGCTTCTCAGTGCACTTCAATAGAGAGAGACAATAAACATCAAGGTAAATGGCTTCTGAAACAACTATGAAGACAGGCTAAGTCAATATCTTAAAAAGCAAACTGATCCTGTGCAAGGCTAAGTCTGAATGTGGGTCTGAAAACCCCGACTTTCAAATATATGGGGATTATCAAAGATTGGCTCTCCTGTAACAAATCAGATTATGATTTATTTTGGCCAATGCTGTACTTTTTTTTTTTTTTTTCTTTTTCCATGCAGCCCTGGCTGCCCTAAAATTTGTTCTGTACATCTGCCTCTGCCTCCTGAGTGCTGGGATTAAAGGCTTGGGCTATCACCACTGGGATAGGCCAGTGTTTTTCAACTACTGCAAAACTAACTTTTTGGGATAGAATAACTACATTCAAGAAGTGGGAGTATGGTTTAGCTGGTTTCATTTTATGTCTGAATGTGTCTTTGTGTCCGTCTGTCACAGGGCTAAGCTAGTCCCATTACCTTCTTCTCTTCCTCCGATACCAGACTAGCCTTCTACCCACTCAGGGCTCCAGAGAATGTGTGTGTCTGTGGGGCCACTGTGAGCCCACCATTGAGTGTCCTTGAGATGTTTGTACTGTGGTTCCATGTCCTTGTCCTCATACCCTCCAGTTTAGGGGTCTTCTCTCCACCCTCCATGGTCTGGCACTTTAGGGTACCTGGGACAGTTCCACTCTGGGAAGTGAGAGACAGACACTTGAGGCCAGCCTTCCTGGCTGAGGGTTCGGCAGGAAGAGAGAAGGTGGACTCCAAGGGAGCCTGCCTCCTCACACAATTCCTAAACTGTGGCCACCAGGCATGCTGCTGCTGCCCCAACTCCGAGTGACTGCCATGTGCTGAGTTGGGATTTTTGCAGTGATCTTTCTGGCCTTTGGCATGAGGTGACAGAGGAGGTGACATGGGGGTGAGGGTGGTGGTCTTCCAGAGACCACCAGCTCCTCTGCCTAAGAGGTGCGTAGTGACCCAGGGAAGGGTGAGCAGGGGCCAAGTTGGGTCCAGCATGCATGCCTGTCTGCAGGGAGGAAGATATGGGCTGAACAGGAGAGGAATGTAGATCGTTCAGCTCTGCATCATTTATAGAAACATACAGCTGTGTGATGTGAAATAAATGTCCCTAACTGTGGAAAAAAAAGAAGTGGGGGTGGCGGCTCCGCCTGCACTGGAGGATATACTCACTAGAGACGAACATCATCTTCCACCTAGTTCTAAGAGCCACAAATGTCTCTGGACACTGCCAAATGTTCCTTGGGGACAGACAATTTGGCATATCTTCAAATCCGCTCAAATCCTTTTCTCTTAGCCTAAACCAATATTATACTTATGCTGGACAATACGTAGCAGATACCCAGTACTGGAGTTGATGTACTTTTATCTTAGTGCAGATGCTAGTAACTTCAAACGATAAAATCAAATAGCCAGTATACAGGGGATAGAATGAATGTTAAGGCTACTGACTCAAATAGTACAGAGGGGGAAAAATGTAATTCAACTGGAAAAAACATTCAAACAGACAGACAACTCTAATTATGCCACCAAGCAGACTTTTCAGAAAAAAATATAACCACCTATATACCATTGCCTCCTACACATAGAAATTCAATTACTTTACAGCTGATCTGTAATATCCATCTGAAATCAGCCCTGCTATGGACTGACTACAGTCACATTCACATTTCCAAGAGGGTTCTAACTGTAAGGAGATCGATCGTTTGATGGAACATAATGTATTGTTCCTTCCTATTAATCATTGCAGATTACCTTTGACAATGTGCTAAAGTCAGCAAATCCATCTCCAAATGATTCATTTCCAAAAACAGAAGCAAAAGGGTCTGTGGCTAAAAGGAGTAAAGAAAATCAGGGTGAGATACCATATTCCATGTCTTCTTTGTTCGCTAACAGTCAGAACAATAATTACTAAGTTTATGATTGGTGTCTACACAGACCAGGTATACACTCCAAGTCCCGTATGGTGTATTCCTTTGTATCAATTCCTTTGTAAATGACCCAAGAGCAAAACCAGGTGCTACTTGAAGGTAAGGTGTATAAGTTCTGGAACACATGTCAAACAAGACAGCTCCTATGAATTTCACTTTATTGCTGTTTGCTTGTTTTGAGGAAAGTACAACACAGATTGGCATATGACTTTTTTCTCTCTGTCAGCCTCTCAAGTGCCCAAGATCACAGTCATATGACACCGTGTTTGGCCAAATTATCCTAATAATGGTATCAAGAAGTTTAAAGGGCTATTAGCTGCACATTTCACACATCATTCAAGTCTCATTTCAAATTCTACTTCTTCCACAAACTTTAGACTAGCCCAGGGGTTTTTCCAAAGCAAGAAGTGAATTCTTCATTCTCTACAGCAGTAACTATATTCTACTTTGTTCCACAGTTATCTGTGATTGATAAGTAGTTTGTGGCATAAGTAGTTTGAATGTCACATATTTCCCCCTGGTCCAGGCCAACTGTCACAGGCACAGATCTGAGTGTGTATTCTGGGGGAGGGGAGACACACCTGCTCAAGTTTCCAGGACAGATTTGCACAAGACCCTGGGGCTAAAAATAAAAAGAAATGGCTAATTGTGGTGATACACATCTTAATCCCAGCACTCAAGAGGCAGAAGCAAGTGGATCTCTGTGAGTTCAAGGCCAGCCTGGTCCACAGATTGAGTTCCAGGACAGCCAGTGCTACATAGAGAAACCCTGTCTCAAAAATGAAAATGAATAAGTAAAATAAAATGAAAAGAATCAGTTTATTAAGGAAAGGAAGGCCAGGTGGTAGTGGTGCACGCCTTTAATCCCAGCACTGGGAGGCAAAGGCAGGAGGATCTCTGTGAGTTTGAGGCCAGCCTGGTCTACAGAGTGAGTTCCAGGACAGGCACCAAAACTACACAGAGAAACCCTGCCATGAAAAATAAACAAACAAACCTCCCCGCCCGCCCCCCCCCAAAAAAAAAAGAAAAAAGAAAAAAAAGGAGTGCCTTATAAATAGGAGTAGGCTGGAGAATGGCATTCGCTGGGGTGATGTTTTATTTGTGTTTTAATAAATAAAGTTTGCCTGGAGACCAGAGGACTAGCAAGCCATTTTAAGTAAACAAGGAAGTCAGGCAGTGGTAGCACATGCCTGTAGTTAGAGTTTTCCTGCCTGGCCCACAGTCAGGACAAATCTCTCTTACCCGCCAGTCCCACAGTCGCTCAGACCCAACCAAGAAAGCACACAGAAACTTATATTGCTTATAAACTGTATGGCTGTGGCAGGCTGCTTGTTATCTACCTTTTCTATCTTAAATTAACCCATTTCTGTTAGTCTATACTTTGCCACATGGCTTGTGGCTTACCAGTGTCTTTACATGTTGCTTTCCATGGCGGCGGCTGGTGGTGTCTCTCCCGAACCTTCTACTTCCCAGAATTCTCTTCTCTCTTGTCCCGCCTATACTTCCTGCCTGACCACTGGCCAATCAGAACTTTATTTACACAGAACGATATCCACAGCACTTCCCCTTTTCTTTTCTTTTTTTTTAAGTAAGGTTTTAACTTTTACATAGTACAATTACATATAACGAAATAATTATCAAGCAAGAATTATAGTTACAATATTAAAGAAGACCTCCTATCTATCTTATATTTGTGAGTCTAAAGTTTTATATCTAACTTATCTTGTATCATAACTGAGGAAATTATAACTATCTAGTCTTCAACCACATCAAAGACCTCAGAAGGATATAATATTACCTGAGAACTGGGAAAAGGATGCAAGCAACTTTCGGGAGTCTTGCAGGGTAGACAGAGACAGCTGGCAGCCTGAACAGTCACCTAATGTTTCTCCACAGTGTTGGGGCATCATCTTCAGCCTACAGGCTTAGCGTATCTGACAGACTCTTTTGTGAACTAAGATGTATACAAGGTCAACAGTTTGACCTCACATTTGGTGAGAGCAGTCCATGTACCAGAAACACCTGAATTCCATTAGTGTCATGTCATGATTCAGGATTTTAAATTCTGGAAATTATTGATGTCTTTTCAATTCAGCTGTCCATTTTTCTTGGCTGTGTATATGTGGCTTCATCTTGGCATCCTGTTCTTCTCCACATCTCTCTATTAAATGCTACTATTGAGAGAGGTGAGCTTAGTTATTCCTCAAGAATAACTGTTTCATCTGCTGTTCCATTGCATATAAGAAGCCATTGGCCCACTCCCTGTTCAGCTGCCTTCGAAGAAAAGGGCACGGTACCTTTTACAGATTGTAAAGGTCACTCACTTCAGGGATGGTGCCATATTGTCCTGGCTTCAGAAGATGCCTTTTGTTAAAGCCACAACCACACAGTGCTGTGGATATCGTTCTGTGTAAATAAAGTTCTGATTGGCCAGTGGTCAGGCAGGAAGTATAGGCGGGACAAGAGAGAAGAGAATTCTGGGAAGTAGAAGGCTCGGGAGAGACACCACCAGCTGCCGCCATGAAAAGCAACATGTAAAGACACTGGTAAGCCACAAGCCATGTGGCAAAGTATAGACTAACAGAAATGGGTTAATTTAAGATAGAAAAGGTAGATAACAAGCAGCCTGCCACGGCCATACAGTTTATAAGCAATATAAGTTTCTGTGTGCTTTCTTGGTTGGGTCTGAGCGACTGTGGGACTGGCGGGTAAGAGAGATTTGTCCTGACTGTGGGCCAGGCAGGAAAACTCTAACTACACATGCCCTTAATCCTATCCCTTAGCAAGCAAGATTTCTGTGTGTTCAAGGCCTAAGGAACAGAGCCAAGAGTGGTGACACACGCCTTTAATCCCTGTACCAACCAGAGACCTGAAGCTGTCTATGACAGACAGTGACAGAGCTGTGTAGGAAGAGGAAGTGAGGTAGCTGGGCTAAGAGAGCCAATGAGAGGGGAGAACAGCAAGGCAATAAAGGCCTGGGTAGACAGGAAGTAACTCGCATTTGGAAGCTGCAGAGTTGGTGTGGTAAAGTTAGCTGTGGCTTTCCCCATTTCCCTGATCTTTCTCTAAGGCTCTCACTCCTATATTTGGCTCCACATTTTTTTATTTAATAAGACCATTTTAGAAATTCATCTACAATATACTAAAAAGACAAGGTACCTTAGTTTTTTTTAAAAGATGTTTTATTTTTATTTTTTATTTTTTTGGTTTTTTGAGACAGGGTTTCTCTGTATAGCTTTGTCCCTTTCCTGGATCTCACTCTGTAGCCCAAGCTGGCCTCGGACTCACAGAGATCCACCTGCCTCTGCCTCCCGCAGGCTGGGATTAAAGGCATGCACCACCACTGCCTAGCAAGATGTTTTATTTTATGTGTATGTTTTGTGTGCGTGTATGTATCCATACTGTGTGTGCCTGGTGCCTTTGGAAGCTGGAAGAGAGTATTAGATCCCCTAACTGCAGTTCCAGATGGCTGTGAGCTGCCATGTGAATGCTGGAAACTGAATCTGGGTCCTCTGACCAGCAGCCAATGCTCCTGATAGTTGAGCTATGTGTTCAGCTCCATGGCACCTTATTTTTGTTTGCTTTGCTACCAAGGCAGTAAAGCAGCGATAGTGAAATGGATGTGGTAAAGGAAAGAGGCGGACACCTAGAAAACAGTCCTTTCCACATTTATCACAACTCTGATTCTGAAGAGGACATTGAAGTGTTTGTTAATCATAGGAAACCGCAAGTTTAACGAGAAAGACCCTTTCATTAGTGCACTATCTCTGGGCCCATAACTGGGTAGACTTTCAGCAGAGGTTCAGTGTCAGGCTGCTCTCCTTTTCCTCCTGATGTGTGGCTGCTAAGGCAGAGCAAGCCCCACTATCTTAATAATGCTGAAGGGTAGCAGAGGCCACTACAGGCTCACTCTCCTGAAGGAACCGATTATGTTGTGCCATGCCTTTTCTGTCTTTTCCCTCACAGCCTTCTTACAAGTTACAGGACTTGTAGCAACAGAGCTGACTTGGGCTAGGACTGAAATACTGTAGAGTATAATTTAAAAAATATTAATTAAAAAAAAAAAAAAAAAAAACAAGGGTTGGGGATTTAGCTCAGTGGTAGAGCGCTTGCCTAGCAAGTGCAAGGCCCTGGGTTCGATCCTCAGCTCCAAAAAACAAACAAACAAATAAGATAATTCTACATGAAGAATATGTAATTGCTAGAGTTTTTCTACTAGACACTGAGGACATGTAACTAGATAAATGACAGAATATTTTTTTCCAAACTAGAGAACTAAGACTTTGACAAAAACTTTCAGATGTTGGTTGATATGAAGCACAGGCCTGCCTAGAAGCTGGAAGGATTCTGTTGAGACCATGCAAGGCACACGCTGGAGGCAGTCTCAGACACTTCTGGAGGGGAAGTTGGCAGGCAGCACAGAGGCCATGAGCAGTAGACTAGGCTTTCAATGCAAAGGTGAACTCACTAGCACCCTCACTTCCACAACAATAAAGGTAATATATTGGGGAAAAATGTATAAAAGCATGATTAAAAAATCATCTGTGATCTTATTATGAGAAATTACTTGTAAATACTTTAGCACACAACTTCAACCATTTTTTTTCCCTGTTCCACTACTATGATTTCCTGTAAAGGTAGAAACAATACAGTTATATTGCAGGTATACAACTTTTAACTGCCCCACCTCCACTCCTGCTTAATTACAATTCTTATCAGCACCTGACATACATTTGCTTCCTATCTCTCCATACAAGTTCTATGACACCAGGAACTTGGTTTTATTCACTATTTTCTCCTCAAGGATAAGCAAGAAGTCTGTCGAGTGGAAGGTACTGGTATTTGTTGAAAGGATTGCAAAAACAGGGAACAGAAGTCATGTGCTTATTAAGGATTCTCCAAATAGATGTAACAGTTCTTAGCATAACCAGCTGGCCAACTAGGAAGAAAGGAACAAATAAAAGTTCCCGCCGGGTGGCGTCGGTGGCGTCGGCGGTGGTGGTGGTGCATGCCTTTAATCCCAGCACTCGGGAGGCAGAGCCAGGCGGATTTCTGTGAGTTTGAGGCCAGCCGAAACCAAAGCTACACAGAGAAACCCTGTCTCGAGGGGGGGGGGGGAGTTCCCCTAAAGATTGTGTTGGGGAGACTGTTCAGTGGTTAAGAGGACAGACTGCTCTTATAAAGGATTCATGTTCTGTTCCAGCACCCACAGTGAGCGGCTCACAACTGCCTGCAAATCCTGCTCCAGGGGACCCAATGCGGTCTTCTGGCCTCCATGAGTATCTACACTCACAAGCACATACCTACACACAGACATACAATTAAAAAAAAAAAAGAAAAGAAAAGAAAAAAAACCCTAAATAAAAAAGCACCCCAAAGAGAAGCTGCTTACCAAAGAATCTTAAGATGAAGAACTCTCCCTCACCTCTACACCTTTAAATATAAGATTATCAAGTTCAACCTCACACAGTCTTCAAGAGATAACCTGAATAAGATACATCTGCAAAGAAACATTGGTATCTTAAAGACTACAGCTTTAATAAGTACATGGAAAGACACTGTATTTAAATAATGCTTACAAGTGAGAAGAGCATATATAGAAACAGGTCCTGGATTGACTTTTCCTTGCTACTTTGCTTCCAGTGCTGAGAAGAACTCAATACTTAATGTACTTTCACCATCGTCATAACAACTATATTTTAGTGGTAAGAGTGCAATGATTTTTCTAATATAAACGATATATATATATATATATATATATATATATATATATATATATATATATTACATATAAATTTACTCATTTTAAAGACGGATTTTGAAAGTCCACAATTCTAAATGTGATTAATATCCAGCATTAGAATAACTCGTTTGTTGCATATCTGCTTTTTATTAATTACTCTTGCTAATCATGCTGGGGGTTAATATCCAATCCCCTGAAATTCAGTCATATTGAATCATGTTACTATTTGTTCAATATAGGAGGCTCAATTTGTTAAGACATTTGTACTAATCTCTCTATATCATAAACTACTTGGTCACATCAACAACCTGGGAAAATGACACATCCTACTAGCTACATGACATTAACGCATTCGTGCTTGAATTTACTTTAATTTCCCATGCTCCCAAGCAGAAGCTAGCCTACTCATCTGTCTTATTCCTGATGAAGAGTGGAAACAAAACAGTTGCTTCACTGAAAATGTTTTAAGATTCCATCAGACTTAGGACTGAATCTAGCCAACTGGTTTACCTTCTCATAAACTGTGTACCTTGATCAAGTTAGTTATTGATATTCTGGAAGTTAGTTTCTTGGGACTTAAGCTTTCCTCTGTATTTTAACAGAACCTCTTTATATTAAAAACATGTTCATTACTTATTTGAAACCGCTCACCTTTAAACTTGGGCCAAGACCTTAAAGAGTCAAAGCCAAACAACATTTCATAGGCCAAACACCAAGTGAAGAGAAAGAGGCACTTACAAAGAAGTAAAATATACAGGAGAATATTGATGTGGTCCTCTTTTAAGATTTTATGTTTATGAGTGTTTTGCCTACAAGTACACAAATGTATCACATGTGCACTGGTGTCCATGGAGGTCAGAAGAGGGCACTGGATCCCTTGGACCTGGAAATAAGGGCTGTTGTGAGCCACTATGTATGCTCTGGACCCGAATGTGGCTCTTCTGCAAGAGTAGCAAACATTCTTAACTCCTGAGCCATCTTTCCAGCCACCTCTTTTTTTTCCCCCCCAAAAAACGAAATGACAAAAAATAAAACAAAACAAAAACCAGGTTCTTATTTTGTAGTCCAGGCTGGTCTGAAATTCACTATGTAGTTCATATAATGTAGCTTGGGCTGGCCATGGACTTACAGCAATTCTACCTCACCCTCCTGAGAACTAGGATTTTAAAGTATTATCACCACACCTGGCTAATTTTTAATCCATCTTTTCTTTCTTGTGTTTGTGTGCACCTGTGTGTGCATGTGTATATGTGTGGCACTTATTGCCTTGAGTCAAGCCTCTCACTGAACCAGAAGCTCGTCATTGTGAATAGGCTAGCTGGCCAGTGAGCAAGTGAAGCTGTCAGTGTCCACACCTGTCTCTGCTCCCAAGTGCTGAGGTTACAGGCGAGTGCAGCCATATCTAGCTTTTTATATAAGTGCTGGGGATTCAAACCCAGGTCCAATGCTCACACAGCAAGTGCTCTTACCCTCTGACCAGCTATCTTTCCAGCCCAATACTGCACTGTATAAAGCAAGTTTCTTATTGGTTTTACTGACTTTGAACATAGTACATAGTCTAGAAAAATCTTTTTAAAAAAAGATTTATCTATCTATCTATCTATCTATCTATCTGTCTGTCTATCTATCTATTATGTATGCAGTATGCCTGTGTGTCAGAAGAGAGCACCAGATCTCACTATTGATGGTTGTGAACCACCATGTGGGTGCTGGGAATTGAACTCAGGACCTCTGGAAGAGCAGCCAGTGCTCTTAACCTCTGAGCCACATCTCCAGCCTGAAAAATCTTTAAGGTGAATGATAAACAAGATAATGAGTAAGGAAAGTTAAAAGCAACACACAAATACTTGCTGCTGTTACTAGTATGATATAAATGAAAATGATTACACATCAATTTAAAAGTTATAATTAATAGGGCAAAAATGTTTAGGGAAGAAAATCTTAAAGAAAGGCAATGATTAGCACTAATAAAACTGACAAGCGTCTTTACCTGAATCACTAGCTGCAACAACAACTGTTCCACCAGGAGCAAATGGGTCATTGTGCTTCCAAGTTTCTACCTAAAGAAATGGTACAAATTATGACTGAGAGGAACATTCCATAGCTGGAGCTTCACTGTCAATCCTAAGAAAAATACTTTACAAAATTCTGGATTAGAAAATACAAACCTCTGGAATAGAGTTTCCCTTTCCTTATAAGTAGTCTCAATGAATGAAAATAATTACTCTCTTTGATTGCAAAGTATTTATTTTAAAAAGTATGAGGCATATGTGTAATTTAACAAGTCAAGGTTCATGTGAACACCCAAGCAATCATCTCACAGGAAGGTCTCATCACTCAGTAGGCTTCATGCACCTCTGGAAAACCATAATCCCAAACCTCTTCTGCAGGTCACCTTTTGGTAGTAGTGGGACAGAACCTAGAGCTCACACATGCTAACTAAGCACTCTGCCACGGAGCTGCATTCCCCAGCCCTGCAGAGGTGACCTGATGAGTGCATGTGTGAACTCTACTGTGAAATGACTTAGACTCACACAAGAACTGTACAGACAGCACCAAGTCCCCACACGCACCTCTAGCTGTCTCTAATATTAATATTCACGTAATCATGACTTCACACCAGTAAAAACCTAAGTTACAGCTGCAGGCTTTATTTAGACTTCAACAGTCTTTTCAGCACTGTCCCCCTTTTACTCCAACTACTACCATTTTTAAACTACTGTCTGACAATAAATCTAGCAGGGCATGGTGTCGCAGGCCTTTAATCCCAGCATTTAGGAAGTAGAGACAGGTGGCTCTATGAATGAGGCTACAGGACAGCTGGGACTAGATAAGAGAGAGACACTGTATCATAAAACAAAACAAATAAAAATCTAGAACTCTGCCCTTCAGAGAACACACACACACACACCCATGGAGGGAGGAAGTACCGCCTTTACAGATACAGTTTCCATTCTATTTCTCCATCAAACAGTGCAACCACTCAAACACAGGATGAGACAATATATTATAGGCCAGAAAATAATAATGGTCATGCTGGGCGTGGCAGCCCATGCCTTTAATCCCAGCACTCAGGAGGCAGAGGCAAGTGGATCTCTGTGAGTTCGAGCTTACCCTGGTCTACAGAGTGAGTTCTAGAACAGCAGAACTATACAGAGAAACCCTGTCTTGGGGGAGTGTGGGGAGAGGTACTATCAATCTAACCTCTGTTAACCTCCCTTTATTACATTATTTTCCTGTTCATATTTCTTATCTTACATAGCCCAGGATGGCCTCAAACTCACTAACACCTGAGGGTGACTTTGAACTCCCAATCCTCTTGCCTCCACCTCCTAAGTATTGGAATTACAGGCCTGTGTGACATCTGGCTCATTCTTTTAAGGAAGTAATCTTCACCTAAGAATAATAGATGACAAAATAGTTGTGTGAAATGACTGTCAATTAATTGTGTCTTTCTGGGTTCGGTTTACTTACAGAAATAAGATTGCTGCATCAAAAAGTCCCAAATAAAAAATAAGCAAAATATTTCATTGTATTATTCTATTTCGAGTATTTCTAAATATCCAGAGTATAATTTTCTTGAATTTATTTTTATTTTATGTGTGTGGGTGTTTGGGCTGCATGTATGTATATCTACTGTGTGTGTATGTTTGTTCATGCACATTCT
Organism: Onychomys torridus; assembly: GCF_903995425.1. Classification (NCBI taxonomy): domain Eukaryota; kingdom Metazoa; phylum Chordata; class Mammalia; order Rodentia; family Cricetidae; genus Onychomys; species Onychomys torridus. The sequence goes on along the minus strand of NC_050444.1, from coordinate 126,040,449 downwards.
GGTCTGGTGCCTGTGAAGGCCAGAAGAGGGTGTCAGATCCTCTGAAACTGGAGTTACAGACAGTTGTGAGCTGCTAGTGGGGGTGGGGAACTGAACCCAAGTCTGTTACCTGCTGGGCCACCACCTTAGCCCCTATAGATACAAACACCTGGGGCATATTAAAGTAACATAATTTATTTTTTAAGATTTATTGTTTTTTTTGTTGTTGTTGAGACAGGGTTTCTCTGTGTAGCTCTGGCTTTCTTTTTGCAGACCAGGCTGGCCTTGAACTCAGAGATTCACCTGCCTTCTCAGTGTTGGGATTAAAAGTGTGTGCCATCACTGCCCAACTATAAAACATGAATTTATTTTTTTAAAATATTAGTGCTCTCCCTTTAAGTAATTTCTATTCCTTCAATAATACAACAGATATTTATAAAAAGTTTTACCTAAGACAGGCTTTTGGATTTCCATTCCAGTTACTTATATTTAATATTAACAATGGGATAAGGATGGACTTCATTTTTGGACACTATAATCATCCTAGTCAACTCTAATGGGTGATCAAAATTGAAACATTACATTAGACAAAAACTTGGATGGGTGGAAGCCAGACAAATTTCATATGAACCATTCAAAACATTCAAAAGGAGGCAGGTTCTATTGCTATATATTCAAGCAATTTTCTTAGGACACCTGTTTATCCACCTGAACAGTGTTTAACCACGGCACTTACTGATGTATTACTGCTATTGCTGGAGGCACTGAAAGGATCAGCGCTGGAAGTGGTAAAAGGGTCAGTGGAAGACTGCTTAAAGAAGCAGTCAGATGCAAACGGATCGGAACCTTTGAAAGGGTCACCGCCGAACGGATCTAAAGAGAAAAGAAGGAACAAATGCAAAAAGCTGAAAACCTACTGTATTCCCTACTGCCTGTAAGTGTTATCACAACCTCAATTAAAAGACACTTAGGGGCTTTCCCTATGAGCCACTGTGAGGACAGGCTGGGTCTACCTTTTGGACTTGAAAAGCCAAAACCACTCCTCTTTACTTCTCTTTGGTCCCTTTCTGATGCTGGCCAGAGTCTAAGTTTGCATTTCCTGGTACTTGGAGCTCTCTTTCTAAAGCGCCTGTCCTCACAGTCCAGCTGCTTGTCCATCACATGGCTGACCTCCATGCCAGCTTAATGTCAACACTGCTTTTCCCTTCTCTTCTCCATTCTCTTCCTGTAAGCAACTGTTGAGATTTACAGCTTGCCTGTCCTGGTGTTTTTCTTTTAAACTCAATAAAACTGTCCTCTTTGAATAGACTTTGCTTGATTTTCAAAAACTAAAATCACTTGAAATCCTGCAAAACCCCACTTTCCCTTTTTTAAATTTCCGATTCTATTGTGCTTTTGAGGAAATAGAGCTTTTCACCTACTAAACTTTTTGGTTAGCATAAAATTTTAAGGGATCCAATCTTAAGTCCCTTTGTCCAATGCTTACAAAAGAAACAACAGACAGACAGTGACAGAGCTGTGTAGGAAGAGGAAGTGAAGTAGCTGGGCTAAGAGAGCCAATGAGAGAGCAGAACAGCAAGGCAATAAAGGCCTGGGTAGACAGGAAGTAACTCGCATTTGGAAGCTGCAGAGTTGGTGCGGTAAGGAAATACGCTTTCCCTATTTCCCTGATCTTTCTAAGGCTTTCATCCCTATATTTGGCTCCTGCCTTTTAATTTAATAAGACCATTTAGAAATTCATCTACATGTACTCGTTTCTATCTTTTTTTTTTCCTCTGGAGCTGAGGACCGAACCCTGGGCCCCTACCACTGAGCTAAATTTCGTTTCTAAATACAGTATAAGGTTATAATTAAGCAGAACAGAATTAAAGTTAAGAAAATACTGACCAATTTTTCCAAAAGGATCATCCTTGAAAGGATCACCTGTGACAAAGGAAGTAAGCACAGATTAAAATACAGCCAGCTGGTGGTGGTGCATCTCAGCATCTAGGGAGGCAGAGGCAGGCAGATCTCTGGGAGTTTGAGGACAGCCTGATTTATAGAGTTAGCTCCAGGATAGCCAGGACTACACAGAGAAACCCTGTCTTGAAAAATAAAAAAATACATACACAAAAAAACTATTATGTATTATTGTGGAAGAGAATGTTTTTAAGACAAAAGCAAAGTTAAATTAAACAATAACAATAGTTTCAGTAATTCTACTTCAAAGTAAATAAAATTATGTTATTCACCTTAGGAAAGATTTAAAATGATAAAAAAGCAAATGATGCCCTCCACATACTTCATAAAAAGGCAAATTAGAACTACGGTGATTTGAGTGAGAAAAGCCCTCCGTCTCTGGCATTTGGTCACCTGGCTCCCAGTTGGTGTCACTGGGGAAGTTTAGGTTCGGTGTGGCCTCGTTGCAGAAAGTGTGCCACAGCAGGCAAGCTCTGAGAGCTCAAAGGCCCTGAAGCTCTCTGCTTCCTGCTCTGGCTGCCATGCCTGCTGCCCCGCTGTGACTGCCATTGCTGCCCCGCTGTGACCGCCATTATAGCCTCTGACCCTCTGGAACTGTAAACCCAAATCAACTTTTTCTTCCGTAAGCTGCCTCGTCATGGTGTTTATCTCAGCAACAGAAGAGTCACTAACCTGAGAACCAAATATAGTTACCCTTGACTAAAAGAGGTCACGGGGAAGAGAGACCCAAAGTAAGATTTTACCAAAAGACTCTACTCCTCATAAGGCTATTGGGGAGATAGTACCTCAGTACTTCATGAAATAAAGAAGGACCAAGGCAACACAACAACAGACTAAAAATAAACAAAAAGCCCTCAAATTGAAGAAGCCAGAGACAAATTCTCAAAGTGAAAGCCACTTGAATTTTAACAAGAGTATCGCAAACACACGAGGAGGAAAGGGTGAAGTGATAGTCCTCTCTACAAATGGTGTTTGGGGGCTGGGGATGTAGCTAGATTAGCTGAGTCTTTTCCTAGTAGAACAAAGCCCTGAGCTTCATTCCCAGAACTCCATACACTAGTGGGATGGTACACATCATAATCCCAGCATATGGATGTGGAGGCAGAAGGATCAGAAGTTCAAGGACAGCCTTGGCTATTTAGTGAGGCTGAAGCCAGCCTGGACTACAGGACATCCTCTCTTGAAACAAAACAAAACGTATTTGGACAACAAGAAAGATCTTTACCTCATATCAGATACAGAATAAACTAAATCGAAGTTCTAAAGGTCTATAAACACACCCCCCCCCGCCCCCGCGCGCGCACGCCTTGTGTGTGTGCGCGTGTGTATGTGTGTATATGTGCACGCATGGGCATGCATAGTATCCACAGAGGCCAGAGGGCATCGGATTCCTGGAGAGGAGTTACAGGCAGTCTGAACTGCTCGATTTAGGTGCTGGGCACTGAGTCCAGGTCCTCTGGCAGAGCAGCAAGTGTTTTAATCATGAAGCCATTCCTCCAGCCCAGAGCTCTAGATTTAACGCCAGGACTACAGAGTTCTTGGAAGAAAAACAGGAGTATGATAGTCATGCCTATAATCAGCACACAGGAGGACGAGGCAAGACGATGACTGCGGCAAACAAAAACCCTAAACACACGCAATAGAGTATTTTTAAATGGTGAGCCAGAGTTTTACTTGGAACATGTAAAAAGCTCTTACAAGTCAACAATAAAAAGACAAATAGGGCTGGAGAGATGGCTCAGAGGTTAAGAGCACTGGCTGCTCCTCCAGAGGTCCTGAGTTCAATTCCCAGAAACCACATAGTGGCTCACAGCCATCTGTAATGAGATCTGGCGCCCTCTTCTGGCCTGCACATATAATAAATGAATCTAAAAATAAATAAATAAATAAATAAAAATAAAGGCTCTTTGCTTTCAGAGGCTGGGGACTTAGCTCAGTGGTAGAGCGCTTGCCTAGTAAGCGCAAGGCCCAGGGTTGGGTCCTCAGCTACGGGTGGGGAGCAGACAGGACTGGAAAGACGGCTCAGCATTTACGAGTATATACTGTTCTTGCCGAGGAGCAGCTCTCAGCACCTTACAACTGCTTGCAACCCCAGCTCCAAATGGATCCAATGCCTGTGGACTCTGCACACATGTCATATTCACACACCCACACACATAACTAGGAAAAAGACAGTCTAATTACAAAGGAGAAAATGATGCCTGCTCAACACACATACATGTTTCTGCAGCCTGGTTTACAGATCGAGTTCCAGGACAGCCAAAGCTACATGGAGAAACCCTGACTCAAAAAAACAAGGCAGAGGGACAGGACAACACGACAAAAGACACACATGTTTTTATGTGGTGTGCATCCATTCTTCCTGGGTACGTATCAGGTCTTATGGTAACTCTGTTTAATTATTAGTATAGAAACTGCCAGACCATTTTCCAAAGACAGGAAACCATTTCATGTTTCCACCATCAGTGTAGTAGTTGTAATTTCTGCATCTCCTCACTGACCTTTGCTACCTCCCTCCTTCTGACCACAGCCATCCTAGTAAGTGTGAAGTGGTATCTCACTGGGCTTTGACTAACGCTGAAAATCTTTCTACACGCGTACTGGTTATCTACATATATATTTTGGAGAAATAGTTATTTAAATAATTATGTCTATTTTAAAATTAGGTTGGGTTGAGGTGGGGAAGAGTGCTAAACTGTCCTAAAATTAGATTGTTGTGATGATTATAAAACTGTAATTGTTCTGAATCTATGAATGACTAACTGGCCTATAGTTCTAAGGATCAAACCAAGGCATTAGGCCTGCTAGAAAAGTACTCTACTACTGAGCCACACCTTAGTGCGTGCTCGCGCGCTCTCTCTCTCTCTCTCTCTCTCTATATATATATATATATATATATTTTTTTTTTTTTTCTCCAAGCGCTCTACCACTGAGCTAAATCCCCAACCCCAGCTCTATATATTTTAAGTGCAAAACTTATGTTTATTTTTGGCACTTTGTACATTTCAAAAAGTTGTTTTGTGCTTGTTTATTTTAGGGTTTGTTTATTTAAAGAGTTCAAATATTTAGGCTCTTTATTTCTTCCATGACTATTGGGTAAGTTATTTTGCCTGTACACCTTAGTTTCATCTGTTTTTTGCTTGTCTGTATAAACTTTACTTTTCTCTTAGGTGTATAAGTATGCTGTCCACACGTCTATCCACCATGTGCATGTTTGGTGCCCATGGAAGATAAAAGAGGGCATCAGATCCTCTGGAACTGGAGTTAACGATGGCTGTGAGCTGCCACATGCATGCTGGGGACTGAATCCAGGTCCTCTATAAGAGCACCCAGTGTTCTTCACTGCTGAACCATCTTTCCAGCCCCTTGTTTGAGTCTAGGTCTCACTATGTAGCTCTGGCTGTAACTAACTATATAGAGCAGACTGGCCTCAATCCTATGGGATCCTCACACCTCTGCTTATCAAGTACTGGAAATACAAGCATACGACACCAAGCACATATGATAGATACCAAGCACACTTTCACAAGATAGTTCTGGAAATAAAATACAATTCAAAAGACCTTTGACACAAGGAATATTTAACATAGTTTACATTGTCATGATATATTTTAATTTAGTCAGTTATGTTTCTATTTTTTTATTTTATTTGAGTCACAGTTTCTCTGTGTAGCCCTAATTGTCCTAGAACTCACTCTGTAGACCACCAGGCAGTCCTCGAACACAGAGTTCTGCCTCCCAAGTGCTAGGATTAAATGAGTTCCCCATCATGCTGGCCAGAGTTATGTTTCTAAAATTAGAGCTATCTTAAGGTGCGAGAATCAGACACTGAACCTACTAGAGCCCCACTGCCATTTAGTTCAGGTTGTTTTTAAGATAATAGTTTCACTGGGGAGCCCTGCCTATGTAGACCAGGCTGTCTTTGAACTCAAGAGAGCCATCTACCTCTGCCTCTTTGAGAACTAGGACTAAAGGTTTGTGTCACCACACACAGCAGCTTCTAATGACTCAAAATTACAGTGTTGACTGTCTTTCCTCCTCTTCCTCTCTTTTAAGTTCCTGGGGCAGATTGTTCTACAGCCCAGGCTAAACTCAAATCTGTAAAGTGTTAGGATTACAGCAGTGTAACCCCTTGACTGGGCTGCTCTTGGCATTTCACTATTAGCTAAATAATGTGATTCATGAATGTGCAACCTCTATCACAGGACTACAACATTCTCTCTCCTGCAGCTTCTACTATGAAGAAGAAACGTTCTCTTCATCAGAGAATTCTACAGTACATGCAGAGGTTAAATACTAGCAAATATAAGGATAGAAACCTGTATTTTCAGCCTTACTTATGTTGTAAAAAATGCTTTCCAAAACGGAAGCCTCAATGCTTACATAGTTTATACATCAGAAAGTGTTATTCTGGGTACACTTACAAAAGAAAGATACTTACTGCCAACAAAAGGATCGGACTGGAAGAAATCCAAGTTTGGATCTGCAACTGGATCTGTCAGTGAACTTGATTCTACATTAAATGGATCTTCCTAGAAATATTTTTTAAATAAAATAGACATTTTAGAAAACAAACATTTAAAAGATAATACTTCAAATGACCCACATTTAGATCATATATAAACTCTGAAAAACCAGTAAATATCCCTGCAGTTACAAAGAACACTGAAGACATGAGTGACAAGAACTGAATGCATAATTATCTTCACCTCTTTGGAGTGCTTGTCATCATCCAATGTGGGACTAACTTCCTCATTACCAGCTGCAGTCACAACTTCATTTTCATCAGAAGGTGCTATGTCAGGACTGCTTCTCACCTACCAAAATACAGATGTGAGTGTGAAGGACTAAAGATCTTTTGTCTCAGGCTGGTGAGGTGGCTTGGTGGGTAAAGGAACTTGCTTGTAAGACCAACAACCTGAGTTCAATCTCCAGGACCCATTTAGAGGAAATGAAAACCAACTCCTGCTAGTTTTCTCCTGGTTCCACAGGAACATTGTGGCATGTCAATATCCACTACCACCCCAGAATTAGGTAAGTTCCACCCCCTACCCCACCCCCAAGACAGGGTTTCTCTGTGTAGTTTTGGTGCCTGCCTGGATCTCTCTCTGTAGACCAGGCTGGCCTTGAACTCACAGAGATCCAGCTACCTCTGCCTCCCCAGTGCTGGGATTAAAGGCGTGTGCCACTGCTGGCCTGGCTTGAGTAAGATGATGATGATGATGATGATGATGATGATGATGATTTTTTTTTTTGGTTTTTTGAGACAGGGTTTCTCTGTAGCTTTGCACCTGTCCTGGAACTCGCTTTGTAGACCAGGCTGGCCTCGAACTCACAAAGATCTGCCTGGCTCTGCCTCCCAAGTGCTGGGATTAAAGGCGTGTGCCACCATCACCCGGCAGGTAAGATTATTTTAACAACATTTTTTTCTTAGAGAGAGAGAGAGAGAGAGAGAGAGAGAGAGAGAGAGAGACAGACAGACAGACAGTCAGACAGACAGGGTCTTACTGTATAGTCCTGACTGGCCTGGAACTCACTATGTAAACCAGACTGACCTCAAACTGAAAGACATTTACTGTGACTTCTTTCTGAGTGCTGGGATTTAAAGGTGTGTATCACCACGCCTGGCTAAAAACATTTTTTAAACTGTATGTATAGGGGTGTTTTAAAATTTATTCTGGTATTGGGGAATCAAACCCAGAACCTCTAGTATGGTATGAAAACTATTTGCCACTATGCTATATGCTTAGTTCCTTAAAACCTTTTCATATGCAATACTAAGTGGTCAGCTCTGAACTCAAACACATACATACAAGTAACATTACATAGACCCAGCAGGTGGTATTTTTATATTTAGGAATATGGAGTAATAAATGGGTAAAGAGTGCTTGGTACATAAGCATGAAGAACTAACTCAGTTCAGGTTTGGGGCACCCAAGTAAAAATCTAGGCATGGTGGTTGTATAGCTGTAACCCCAATGCTGGGGTGGCAGAGACAAGCAGACACCCCTGGTCTAGCTAAGTACCAAGCTCTGTTTTCAGTGAGGAGACCCTGTCTACACTTGCATATATGGATGAATGCAACCACAGGTGAGCACACTACTGAACACCCCCCAGACACATCAAATTAAGAGAGTTTAACATCACCCTTAGCTACACATTAAGTTTGAGGCCACCCTGAGCTACACAACACCCTATCGTTTAAAAAATAATAATTTTATTAATTAGAATAATTTGAACATTAGTTAAAACTGAAAAGTAGCTGGATGTGGTGGCACATACCTTTAAATCCAGCACTAGGGAGGCAGAGGCAGGTGAATCCCTGAGCTTGAAGCCAGCCAGAGCGAGTTCCAGGATAGCCAGAGCTACACAGAAAAACTCTGTCTCAATAAACAAAACAACAAACAAACAAAACAAAACAAAACAAAAACTTGAAAAGAAAGAATTTCAATTGTTGAGGCTAAAGGGATAGCTCAGCAGTTAAGAAGAACACTAGCTGTTCTTCCAGAGGACCCAAGTTCAATTCCCAACACCCACAACAGGCAGCTCAAATTGCCTGTTGATTCCAGCTCCAAAGGATCTGACACCCTCTTCTGGCTTCTGTGGGCATCTGCACAAACAGATGCATAAATAAAAATTAAAATACATTTTAAAAAATTGTCTTTCTTTATATTATACACAATGCTAACAAACTTTGATCTTGGGCTAGGGAGCTATCCTATTTGATAAAGTGCTTGTTGCTCAAGAATGAGGACCCAAATTTAGATCCCCAGCATCTATTCACTAAGCCAAGCATGGTAGTGCCTGCTTATAATCCCGAGACAGGGAAGGGATAGCCAGGCAGATACGTAGGGCTTGCTGGCCAGCCAGCCTAATCTAATCAGTGAGCCTCAGATCTCAGTGAGACCCGATATGAAAAAAAGGTGGACAGCATCTGAGAAATGACACTTTAAAGATGACCTCTAGCCTCTACATATATGCATAAGTATATACACACAAACCTTGATCTTCATCAATCTGTGTGTGTGTGGGGGGGAGGGGTGGTTAATTATGAAGACTATGGAATGACTTACTGATGACTCCTGGTGTATGGGTTCAGACTCTAGATTGTTCTGGCCTTCAGCCTGTTCATTGAGGTTGGCTGTTTCACTGCTGCTGGTGCTGAGGCTACAATAATCTGTAGCACCATTTACCAGAATGCTTTGTGGGCTACTGGACCAATTTGACTGGTCGTTATGATTTTCCAGATCTTTCATTTCCATGAGTCTCATTTGCATCTGCCAATACAAAGAAGAAATAGAAAACAATTTAATATTAGAAATATGTAACATACTAATAGGTATGCCCCTAGACTTACTCAAGGATTAGTTTGCTTTCTATTAGGAGAATCCTCTGGGAATGCAGCAAAACTTAAGGATTTCAATAATCTTTCCCAATGAGTCTTCCTGCAATTTCAGCATGCATGTATTTGTTTTTATAAGTCTTGTGAAACCTCCAAGAATTCTGTCTCAGTATCTGAGAACTGGCAGTCTTTCAGGGTATAATTAGAAAAAAAAAAAAGACCCAGGATACCAGAGGAAAAGATGGCCAAGTAACAGAGAGGATGAAGATTCAGCAATAAAGCTGTAGGGAGCTACAGGAAGTTAAAGAAGATAAGGGTAAGGCTAGCCAATAAATACCCTGTGTTCTGGCACACTATCTGTTAATGGGAAAGAAAAGCCCTAGAAAGTATCTTCTAAAAAAATTTTAAGTCACACAAAGTCCATTAAACAAATAGAGCTGTTTAGACTTCAACTATTCAGATGAAATTCAGTGAGACACAAAAGGCAGAATTCAATAAACTATATTAAATAACAGATTTTAATATATTTAATTTTTATATATAAAATAATATATTTTAAATAATATATAAAAAAACAGAAACAAGAAAGCTAAATTATTTCAATGAGCAAAGAAAAGACAACAGGTTCTGTCTTAGTGAGGGTTATCACCGCTGTGATGATACTCCATGACCAGGGAGGAAAGGGTTTATTTGGCTTAAACTTCCACAGCACTGTTCATCATGGAAGGAAGTTAGGACTGGAACTCAAGCAGGTCAGGATCTTGGAAGTAGAAGCGGATGCAGAGGCCATGGAGGAGAGCTGCTTACTGGCCTGCTCCTCATGGCTTGCTCTGCCTGCTTTCTTATTCCAAGGGCTCTCCAGGCATGCTACTTGCTTCCACTTACTGAACTGATTTCCTGTTGGGATTCCTGTAGGTGCTGCTGAAGAGGTTCCAGCTGAGCCTTCCCTGACTCCACGCTTTCTTCCAGTTGTGCTGTTTCTTGTTGTAGGCGACTTAGTTCTTCTCTAGCTTTTGACAGTTCTTCCTCATAAGTGGAGATCTGAGATTCTTGATTAGTTATTTCAGCTTTCAGGGAAGAGATCTATAAGTGGAGATGAATGAGAGGAAAGGGAATTAAATGAAGAGATGTCTAGTTTAATGGTTTGGAATTTTTGATGTATTCTTTTGGTAGTGGAAGATAATGCAGAAGGGGCTAAAAGGAACTTGGAGGCAAAAGTCTTGTGCAATCAAAATCTGGAAAAAAAAAAGCACCCCTCTAATCCCTACTACAGGGAACAATAACTCCTCATGAGCATCCCTGCAACTCTGTCATAAAGCAACTGCAGCGAGACTCCTGCAGCTGCAGGAGACTGGCCGCTAACAAGCAGGGGATGTTTTCTTTTAAACCAGGAAAGCGATGCAAGTGGAGACCAGTCAGTAAGCAGCGGGCTTTACCAGCTGGGCCTCCTCAGCACATTTTTTCCTGACTTCCTTGAGCTGCTCTTCCAGCTGGGCTTTCTGCTCATCCAGCTCATCAAGGAGTTCCTGCACCTGCTGCTTCTGGGCCTGTAGTTTTTGCAGATTAACACTCTCCCTCTGAACTTCATCTTGAAGATCCTGAAACAAAAGAAAATGCACACATTTATGCCTTTGAGGGCATGGAGAGGTGAGTTTTTAAGTCTATTTTAAGGGGAAACAAAATCTTGTTTTATTAGTATTTTTTTATTGGGGGACTAAAGCTCTCAATTTTACATGCAGTCTTCAAGTAACGTCTTCCAGATTTTCGTGTCTAGTTTGCTTACTCGAATCTGTCCTTGGACGTCTGATTGACTTCTCCAGCATGTCGGAACAACTCATGCCACTTCCCCACTCTGCTTTAGCCTGTCTTCTGGTCAAAACCATGGCATCTTCTTCCACTCTTCCTTCTCTCTGTTTTTTTGTTTGTTTGTTTGTTTTTGTTTTTTTGAGACAGGGTTTCTTGTATAGTTTTGGTACGCATCTGTAGACCAGGTTGGCCTCGAACTCACAGAGCCCCCTGGCTCTGCCTCTTGAGTACTGGGTTTAAAGGCATGAGCCACCACCGCCTAGCCCCTTTCTCTTTTTGTCTCCAGCCTGCCAGCAAATCCTTTCCCCCAATGCTGGTGTAAGTCAATTTCATCTCTCGCAGATCGCTACCTTCCAATGGGGTATACTGTTTCAACTTAGCTACCTTTGCATGTATTTTTAGCACTTCATTCACTAAAAACAAACAAACCACTTTGTCAGCTGGGGGTGGTGGCATACACCTTTAATTCCAGCACTCCAGAAATTGAGGCAGGAAGATCTATTTGAGACCATCCTAGTGCGCTGGCTAGTTTTATGTCAACTTGACACAAGCTAAAGTCATCTGAGTGGAGGGAACCTCAATTGAGAAAATATCTTCATAATATCCAGCTGTAGGGCATTTTCTTAATTAGTTATTGATGTTGGAGGGACCAGCCCATGGTGGGTGGTGCCATCCCTGGGCTAGTGGTCCTGAGTTCTATAAAGAAGGCAGCCTGAGCAAGCCATGAGGAGCAGGCCAGTAAGCAGTTCTCCTCTATGGCCTCTGAATCAGCTTCTGCCTTCAGGATCCTGACCTGCTTGAGTTCCTGTCCTGACTTCCTTCCATGATGAACAGTGCTGTGGAAATGTAAGCCAAATAAACCCTTTCCTCCCCAACTTGCTTTTTGGTCATGTTGTGTCATCTCAGCAATAGAAACCCTAACTAAGACATCTGGTCTACACAGTGACTACAAGAACAACCAGAACTACATACATAGAAAGACCTTGACTCATAAAAACAAAAGTAAAACACCACCACTACCACCATCAATAACAAAAGCCCTATAAGGCCCTGGTTCAACCCCAGCACCAAAAACAAAAGGAACAACTCCAACTCGTCAAACTCCGGATGTTCTGACTTGTACGTAACAATGAAAAGGGTGGTTTCATATAGTAGAGAACAGCATTTTGTCAGACCTGAATGAGTGTAGGGAAGGAAGAGTTGAGGATTGATGTATACAGCTACATAGGAGGAATAAATCCTGATGTTCCATAGCAAAGCAGGATAGCTATGTTCATGGCAATTAAACATTTCAAAGTAAGTGGCTAGGACTTTCAAAGTTACCAACACAAAAAAAATAATGCATGTCTGAGTGACAGTTTTGCCAATTACCCTCATCTAACTGTTGCATTGTATAAACAGTCTGAAATCTTATACTGCGTCCTTAGACATATGTATAATTATTATGTGTCAGTTAAAATTAAGAAAAACAAACTTTTTCCTTTTTTAAGAACAGGTCTCATGTAGTCCAAGTTGGCTTGAACTCAGATGCAGCAAAGGGCAGCTAGCCTTGAACTCCAACTTGAATTACAGATATTAACAACTGGGAGAAACAAAAAGACTTAAAAGAGTGAAACAAAGTACAACAAATCCTTGTGTCAAATCCTAGCACTTATCCATTCAAAACCTTTCAGAGTCTTCACCTCACTGAAAAAACAAAGTTGTCATGGGCTACTTGTACACTGTGGGAAGATACATTGCTGTAACTGGTGTAATAAGAAGCTGAACAGCCAATAGCTGGGCAGGAGGTGTAGGCGGGACTTCTGGGCAGAGAGAAAGAATGCTGGGGAGAAGAAAGGTGGGACACCAGCCAGAGGGAGAGGAAGCAGGATGGGCAGTGCAGAGGAAAGGTAACTGAGCCATGGGAAAGACATCGAATAAAACATACGGGCTAATTTAAGTTATAAGAACTATTTAGGAACAAGCCCAAGCTAAGGCCAAGCTTTCATAATTAATAAGTCTCTGTGTCATTATTTGTGAGCTTGAGGCCCAAAGAAAAATCCATATACATAGAGTCCTTAAGGACCTTCGTGCCGGGCGGTGGTGGATGTAATCCCAGCACTTGAGAGGCAGAGCCAGGCGGATCTTTGCGAGTTCGAGGCCAGCCTGGTTTACAAAGCAAGTTCCAAGAAAGGCTCAAAGCTACACAGAGAAACCCTGTCTCGAAAAACCAAAAAAAAAATCTACGTTATCACGTTATCTTGAATGCCAGCCCATGCCACCTGCTCCTTCCTCTGCTAGGTTTATTTCAGCCCTAACTGCTGCTGTGCTCCTTGAGCAAGCCCAACATGCAACCTTGCCATCTTCCCACAGTCTACTGCCTCTTCTCCTAGACACCTAAGCACTTGCTCTCTTTCAGGCTTTGTTTTTGTTGTTGTTGTTGTTTTGCTACTGTTATAGTGTCAATTTCTGACCAATACACCAACACCTCCCACTTCCACCCCTAATATACAGAATACAGTTCCTTTTCTTTCTTCTCCCTTCCTTCCTCCCTCCCTCCCTCCCTCCCTCCCTTCCTGTTGTTGTTGTTAGTGTTGTTGTTGTTGGTGGTGGTGTGGTGTGTCTGTGTTTTAAAGACCAGGTTTCTCTGTGTAGCCCTGGCTGTCCTGGCACTCACTTTTAGACCAGGCCGGCTCCAAACTCAGACATCCCCCTGCCTCTGCCTTCCAAGTGCTGGGATTAAAGGCGTGCAGCACCGCCGCACCACAGGCTCCAGTCTATTTTCTATAGTAGCTTTTGTGAGATCACCTACAGCTACATAGTTAATCCACTTACTTTACTCAGGGAGTTGTGCAATGATCAACTAAAGGCATTTCAGAACATTTCGATCAACCTACCAAAGAAACCCTGTACTCACTAGCAAGCCATCTCCTTTTTACTCCTGACCTGCCTTTCTCTTAATTCATATTCTCCTCTGCCCTGGGTAACCACTAAGCTATTTATCAGTTCTACAAATCTATCCAATTTGGATATTTTACATAAATGTAATCATGTAGCTTTTTCCCCCTAATTGTCTCCTTTAATTTATTAGGATGCTTTTAACATTGGTTGTAATTATTTTAAACAGCTTCACTGAGGAATATAGCTTATACAACACACCTAAAACCTGATCTTTCTTTCTCTACTGGGGACTGGACCCAGGGCCTCATTCATGCTAGGCAAGCCCTCCACCACTGTTTATGTAGAGGAGAACTTTTAATTGATTATGTACAAACGATTAGGCTGGCAAGATGGTTCAGCGGGTAAAGATCCTCAGGACCCACACAGTGGAAACAGAGTTCTCTACAGGTACAGTGTGGCATGCATACATCCCAATACACATTCAAGAAGTAGGTGCTATTAGTGGTCACATACACAGGTTTAAAAAAAAAAAAAAACCTAAAGCACAGATAGACAAGTAAAAAACTATTCAGATCACTTCTCTGACTTTTGGTTAAGATAAGAGGTTTATTTTTACCAATTTAATATTTGATATATCCTCCGAGTACAATATATTAGGTGAATTTTACAAAGATTTATTATTTTTAACTATGTGTGTGTGTGTGTGTGTGTGTGTGTGTGTGTGTGTGTGGTGTGCTGTGGATATCGCTCTGTGTAAATAAAATTCTGATTGGCGAGTAGCCAGACAGGAAGTATAGGCGGGACAAACAGAGAAGAGAATTCGAGGAACAGGAAGGTGGAGGGGGAAGACGCCGCCAGTGGCCGCCATGACAAGAAAGATGTAAGGTACTGGTAAGCCACGAGCCACGCGGCAAAGTATAGATTAATAGAAATGGGCTAAATATAAAAGTAAGAGCTAGACAATGATAGGCCTGAGCTAATGGCCAAGCAGTTTAAATAATATAAATGTCTGTGTGTTTATTTTATAAGTGGGTTGTTGGGACTAACAGGGCTGGGGTGGGACGTGCAGCCGGCTGGAGAGAAGGTCTACAACTACAAGTGTGCCCTGAGTGAAGGTGCCTTGGGGCTGGTATACAGGCAGCTGTATATCATCTGATGTGGTTGCTGAGCACTGAACCTGGGTTTCCCGAAGAACATGCTCCTGAGCACTGAGCTGTACCTCCAGCCCCTATTAAATGACTTTTTGTAACAGGAAATGGAATAAGCACTTTTCCGTCCATGTGCTCATGACCAGGTGGTCTAAAACCCTCAAAACCAGTATATTTCCTCCCTGCATTGCCTACACATGCACACACCCACATCAAGCCACATACCAAAATAAAGCAAAACTTAGGAATCAAAAAATGGTCAAACTGGCTGGGTGCTGGTGGCACATGCCTTTAATCATAGCACTCAGGAGGCAGAGCCCAACGATTCTCCACAGAGCGAGATCCAGGACAGGCACCAAAACTACTTGGAGAAACCCTGTCTTGCAAAAAAAGAAAGGTAAAACTGCTACCTATCCCCATCAGTCCAATTTCTTTCTCTACAACCCAAACAAAAATCTAGAATTTCACATTCTCTAATAATTTCTAGTATTTATCATCATATATATATGTTGTTTTTTAAATATAAATCCAAAGAAGGAAAATATTACTTACCTAAAAAGGCCATATAAAAAAATGTTTAGGATATATTTTTTAAGCTGAATAGAAAGATGTATATATCATATCTCTCAGATCATATATCTGAAATAATTTATGCATAGAAAAGCTTCCTCATTTCTCATACTTTACTGTATGTTAAATTTAAGGGTTTGTTACATTTCATTAATTGTGTGTGTGTGTGTGTGTGTGTGTGTGTGTGTGTGTGTGTGTTAGGAAGGGGACAATTGTGAGAATCAGGTCTGTCCTTAACTATATGGGTCCCAGGGATCAAATTTAAGTCCCCAGGCTTTACCTGATGAGCCATTTTCCTTGCTGTGTATTTTACAAATTTCCTATGACCCATTTTATTTTTTGTAATTGAGAAATATGACTGACTTTCTAAAAAACTTATTTTGTTATTTTATGTATGTAGGTGGTTTGTCTGCCTATAGGTGGAGTGTGTCTGGTACCCAGGGAAGCTAGAGAAGAGCATCAAGTCCCTTGGAACTGGAGTTACAGATAATTGTCAGCCACCATGTGGGTGCTGGGAATTGAACTTAGGTCCTTTTAAAGAACAGTGTTCTTAACCACTAGGCCATCTCTCCAGTTCAGCCCCCTTTTTTAAAATAAAAACATTCTCACATTACTGATTTCTTTTTATCTAAGAATTACCAACAGGATTGATGTTAATTCCTTTAATACACTGAACTATTTTTTAAAAAGCAGTATTTTTAGTGAGCAACTTAATTACAACCTCAGAAGATAGCATTTCATAAGAGAAAAGAGAATAAACAAACCATTATAATATACTCAGTTCTACCCTTTCTCTTTTAAGAGCAAATACTTTCACTCAGTTAACCCAATCTTACTGCTTTTCCTTTTTTTCTTCACTGTAACGAAAACCTATTTGTAACACAAAAGTACAGGCCTTAAATAAAAATTTACTGATAAAATACCTCTAGGAAATAATTGAACCTTAATCAACAACCATAAAACAACAACAAACCAGTATTTCTGGGGCTGGAGAGGTGGCTCAGAGGTTAAGAGTACCGGCTGCTGCTCTTCCAGAGGTCCTGAGTTCAATTCCCAGCACCTACATGGCAGCTCACAGCTGTCTGTAACTCCAGTTTCAGGGTTTCTAACACCCTCACACAGACATATATGCAGTCAAAATACCAATGCACCTACATAAGATAAATTAAAAACATGTTAAAAGATATAAATTAAATAGATATAAACATGGAGATGTTTATATCTCAGCATGAAAAAGAAGCCATCTCTATAAAAATTTCAACACAATGTAGACATGGTGGCTCAAGCCTACAATCCCAGCACTTTCAAGAGTGAGGCAAAGTGACTGCTGTGAGTTCAAGACTAGCCTGAGCTACAGTGAGGTCTAGGTCAGCATGGGCTACCAAGTGTGACCTTGTCTCAAAAGCTAAAAAATAAAACAAGAAATAGCTCAGCAGTTAAGAGCAGCTGCTGCTCTTTCAGAAGACTTAGGTTGGTTCCCAGCACCCACACAGTGATGGCTCATTACTGTTCAGTGCTGCAGAAATCCCAACACATTCTTCACTAGCACCAGGTATACACATCCAAATACTCATTTAAAAAAGTCTTTACAAAGAAAAGGTAAAAAATAAAACAACATTAAAAATATCTCCAACACAAACCCACAGCCAAAGGATCTTTGCTTTCAGTAAACAGATTTAAAATTAAGTCAAAACAAAAGGTTGCAACTTATATGCTAATATGAATAAGAAAGAACTTTTACCACTCACTCACTTACAAGACTACCCCCTCTACATGCAACTTCTACATTATTATCTGTACCTAGATCTTCTTGGCTATTTTATTTTGGCACAAATGTGCTTATCATTTGCTTTTCTCATCCTGGAACTACATGAAGGCACAAATGCATGTCTCTCCTCTCCCGCTTTCTGCACTCTGCATCCCAGGACACCCTAACTCAGGCAGTGAGTACTGGAAGTACTCCAGTAAGTACTGGAGACCCCTGCTTCTTTCTGTCCTACCAATCTCATGAGGCTTTGGACTGCAGAAGGAAGAAGGGTGGCAGCAATGGAAAGTAGCAGAGACAGAAGGAACAGGAATCACGGTGAGACATGGTGCTGAAGTTTACTTTAGAAAACACCACAGCCAGACTCATCGAAGATGCCTCATCTTGACTTCACTGAGAAAGAAATTTCAAGAAAAATGTTATGTTTTCTAGAAACTACTCAAGATAATGAAACTGACAAACTTCTTGCCACCACTCTAAACACAATGAGGAGCTATGTAGAAATAAAATTTAAACACACAAAACTCTTAAGACCTATTAAAATATTAAAATAACTCATCTTAGTTACCTGAGTCTGATGTACTACTGAAGAAGTCATTTAACAATTAAACCTATGTCATTTAACAAATTAAACCTATGAAATATTAGCAACAGGGAAAGGTTTGTCTATTTCATTAAAGAACAACATTGAAGCCGGGCAGTGGTGGCACACGACTGTAATCCCAGCACTCGGGGGGCAGAGGCAGGCGGATCTCTGAGTTCGAGGCCAGCCTGGGCTACCAAGTGAGTTCCAGGAAAGGCGCAAAGCTACACAGTGAAACCCTGTCTCAAAAAAACAAACAAATAAACAACAATAACAAAAAGAACAATGAGTAAAAATAAGACCACTGACATATGCCTGCAATTCTAGCATTTGGGAGGTGTAGGCAGGGGGATCTTTAGTTCAGGACTAGTCTGGGCTACATAGCAAATTACAGCTGTTGTGGATTGCATGGTGGGGTTCTGTCTCAAACAAACAAACAACAACAACAAAAACCCATAATTCAAGAAACCCCCAATCATGCCGGGCAGTGGTGGCGCATGCCTATAATCCCAGCACTTGGGAGGCAGAGGGAGGCGGATCTTTGTGAGTTTGAGGCCAGCCTGGTCTACCAAGCGAGATCCAGGGAAGGCGCAAAGCTACACAGAGAAACCCTGTCTCGAAAAACCAAGAAACCCCCAATCAATTTATAATAAAACGTGTTTATACAACTACAAAACTTTTCCCTCAGAATAAAGAAGCCAAATAAGTGAATTAAAATGAAAAACTGGACAATTACTTACTCTGAGTCACTAACTCGTTTTCCAAGTTCAAATTCTTTTAGATTTTACTATCTATCTACCTACCTACCTATCATCCATCCATCCATCCATCCATCTATCTATCTATCCATCCATCTATGTTTTTCTTTTCTTTTTTTAAAGATTTATTTATTTATTATGTATACAGGAGAGGGCGCCAGATCTCATTCAGATGGTTGTGAGCCACCATGTGGGTGCTGGGAATTGAACTCAGGACCTCTGGAAGAGCAGCTGGTGCTCTTAACCTCTGAGCCATCTCTCCAGCCCCGTCTACGTTTTTCAAGACAAGATTTTTCTGTGTAGTGTTAGTGGTCCTTGGCTAGCCTGGAATTTGCTCTGTAGACCATACTTGCCTCGAACTCACAGAGATCTTCCTGTCTATGCCTGCCAAGTGCTGAGATTTAAGGGCATGTATCACCATTGCCCGGCCTAGATTTTACTTTATATGTGTATAAGTGATTTGCCTGAGTCACACAAAACCCTGTTTCAAAAGGGAAAAAAGAAAAGAAAGTACTGAAAGCTGGAATTACAAATTTTAATTAATAGTGTTACTCCTAGTCTGCACTTCGTTATGACAGGGTAAATGAGAGCTAACTCAGTAGGTAATGAATTCTACTTGTATTGGTCTAACATCTCATTAGCATTGGTAATACAGAGATGACTCTACTAACCCAGAACTTTCATTAACCTCAGTGTCACTTCTCAGCGAATGTATTTTCAGCCATCATTGCTTGTTCTACCCTAAGCAAGTTCCAAGATGCCTCATACGAAAAGTACCCTATGCAGAATCCAGTCCAGATCTCATGTTCCAATCATATTATTTTGGACCTCACAAAGCTTGGTGTTACTCTACTAACACCATTAAGGAAGATGAACAGGTACATTATGGAGAAAATTTAGCAGTAAAACTTCTACAATTATAAATATAAATATTTGAGGATATTCCAAGACCAATATAAATTTTAGATCTCTCCTAAACTGGCAATTGAAAGCTTCATCCTGATGTTTTTCCCTACAAATGTAATAATAACAAAATATTGTCTATCTTAAGAACCTGTCTATTTTAGGATAGCAGATGGTTAAATCTAGAAGTTGTCTATGACTATACCAGTGACTACCTACTTCAGAGTGAAGAAAAAAAAAAAAAACTTTTGTAGATTTTATCCTCTGTTTCTAAGCTGTTCCCAGCAATAAGTTTTAATGTTTGCATTTTTTTCAAAAAGCTTAAAATTACACAAAACAATGAAACTCAAGCAGCTTACCAGCCCACATTCATTATCAATAGCAGAAAGAGAAATGTTGGTAATAAATCTCTAGACTTTCACATCACTTTTAGGAAAATTCCAAAAGATATAATTAATGCAGTCATCCAATCAGAGTCAACTGCCAACCACAAGTCTCTGGCTCCCTCAATCCTTTAGTGAATCATCTTCCCCACCCTAGCATGGTTCTCCTCTATCAAAACAAAATAATGGGTCTAACAAACCCCAGTTTCTACCTATTTAAAACATCAGTACAAGTAGGAAAATCTAACATATAAGTAACACATTAGAAAATGCCCATCCATGAGCTCTTGCTGGCAGCTGCTACCAGTGCCCACATATCCAACCTCCTGTACAGCACTCAGGAAACACATCCCAAAAACATGGCCACAGGAAACACTGCTCAGTACTGTTTTTAATGTTTAAAACATTCTGTCTTATCTCTCACACAGAAACAGGTTTTATTATATCCTCTATTTATAAAATAAAATCACTAATACAACACAGCAAAAAAAATGAATTAAATCTCCTTATGACAAAGTTTTAGGTATTTTGGCTACAAAGCAGTTCATAAGATGTTATTTTAAATTGATCTCTATCATTTCCTACCCTACCAGTGACATGAGAAATAGTCTTTGAAAATAGTAGGTCTCCCAGCTGACAAAACCCTTACATTCGTGAAAAAAAGCAATTTGGTTTTTGATGATGATCCAATTTAATTTTACTGGTGTAATATTATTTATATCAAGTCATTCAAAGTTACCTTTAATGAATAATATGCAGGTAAATATCATTAAAATATTTTCAAATATATAAATATGTGCTTAAAAACACTGCTTTCTCATTGCAGTATAATCTTTAAAGGCCAGAATTCAAAGGAACAATCATCATTTAAAAAAGAGACATTTATGTCACACAAATATTAGCTATTCCCTAGACCTAATATCATGCCCATAAAATAGAAAATACATTTACAATGAATATTCCCACATCAGAAATGGAGCAGTGCAGACCACTTACCTGAACCTCACCTGTCCTCTTCTTAACCGCGTCTTCCTTCTCTTTAAGGTCCTGTCCCACATTGTTCTTTTCCCTAGAAGACCAGCAAACAATGCAAGAGTATCTGAGAACATCAGCTAAGGCTGGTATGGCTATCCATCCTCCTAAGCCTGAATCGCGTTTTAAATACATGTTGAAACATTCAATTTTTAAATGAAGGGCAGAATTTTCTACCCTCTTTAAATTATTTATGGAATAGAAATCAATATAAGCTCTATTTGTTAAAAAAAATTGCTTCCTCACTAAAATGTGGTGAAAAGGGATAGATTAAAAAAGGAAGAAGCAGAAACTAATCAATGGAACACTCAGGTTTCACTGATCTCACTGTTGCTATGGTGATACTGTCCAATGAAAACTGCTGGTGAAGAAAAGGAGGAGTTGCATCAGCTCTGTATGCTTAACCCTTAACTATCACTGCCCTATTAAATAAGAATGGCTGGTAGAAACAGTGAACAATATTAAGAAAAAGAGCCGTTTGTGTGTTAATTTCCCTTAAATCACGAGTGTGCATCAATTTTAAAATGCAACAACATAGAAAATATAGAAGATTGTTAAGATACAGATAGCATGCTGTATGAAATATCACATTTACTCCAAAAAGGTCTTTTGGGAGTACCTATGAAACCTAATTGGTCAGAATACAAAATCATGTACATTATGTTTAAAAACAGTCCACAGGAGCATTATGTCTTTCCCTTAAATCAAACACACAAGGCTCTCCTTTGAAATATCATCCCAAATCCCTGTTTGTTTGTTTGTTTTTTAACAGAACTGGATTCATACGAATGTACTTCAAAAAACTTAAGATTTAAATTGTAAAATAAAGCTATTTCTTTTCCTATAACAAGTTTAACTTCCCATGTTTACTAAAACCACTCACATATACTGCTCTTATTTTCTACAAAATGAGAAGTAAAATGCCACAGACGTCTTCAGCAGTACACAGGGGTGGGGAGCAGAAGGCAATATGGAGAGGGAAGATAGCATTTAAGAAGCCCTCTAGTCTAGTATGGCAGTTTCACCTTACCAGGTCATTATCATGTTTCAAAAAACTAACATAACTCAGTATGTAACAGAACCTAAATGTAAGTTTGGATTTCATTTAGCTCTATCATAAAGGAAAGTGAGGAAATGATACCAAATATGTAAGGAAGAAACTACATGCCTTATTTGTATGTCTCATCTTGTTGAAGTGAGACTTTGAAATGCAGTACCACTCAGCTGCTTTGGATATGTAGGTATAATGATCTTAAGATTTGTATGGAAGAAAAAGGCACTCAAATAAAGCTATTTGTACATTGCTACTTTTAACTACTTGAGGGTGGCCAAGGATCTCACTAACCATTTGTCAGATGGGTTGCAATGTGGGTCACCATGCTGTGGAGATTTTAAACAGTCCATTACCATTCGAATCATTGTTGCGGACTTCCTTCCATCCCTCAATGTATTTACTATGCAAAGGCCTCCCCCCAACCTCCAACCCTTATCAAATTAGGTGAAATTAAAAAATAGAAAATCATAAGGGAGAAAAATCTGAAAATACAGCATAATTATGCTAGCTCATTCTTGGAAAAATTTTTCCCTCCTTATGTGAGCAGATGAATGTTTTCAGTTCTGCTGCAGAATGTCAGAGATAAGTCACATGAAAATCTAGCGACTCCCACCCCCCCCCCCATCCTCCAAATCCTCAGAGACATTTCACACAAGGTCAATAACACTTCAGCTCCATTTCAGACAGCAGTAACAAAACAGAAAACATTCTACAGTGTCGGAGAGTGCCACTGCAGACTTGAATGTGAGTGTGCATCGTTTAAATTCTTTCTGCTGCTCTTTTAACTCTTGTACTGACAGTGTCTGCTCAACCCTCTGCACTGCTGTTAACTCCTGTTCCTCACAGTTAGTGCCTGTTCAGAAAATCAAGTGTACACAAGGAAAAGAGAGCTAGAAGCAGGCAGTGAGCTAACTTAATGTAGTTCTGACAGGAGAATGGTAGAGCAAAGGAAGCTTACTTGGTGAAAAGGGAAGAGAGATCACAAAGATTTAGGGCTTTTAGCAACAAGCATCTATATATGAGGAAATGGAGGATGATTGAAGAGTACAAACTGCTGCTTATAATTTAAGGTATTTGGGGAGGGGAGCAATAGATATATCTCTAAACATATGCCGAAGACCAGTCTCCAAAATAAAATATGAAAATCTTTAAAAAACCATTTCTTAGCTCAGAGATCAATAAAATTTAACTAATTTATGTTTATCTAAGTAAAATTCTGGTCCCTTTAATAATTTCTTTTGCCGGGGCGGTGGTGGCACATGCCTATAATCCCAGCACTCAGGAGGCAGAGCCAGGTGGATCTCTGTGAGTCGAGGCCAGCCTGGGCTGCCAAGTGAGTTCCAGGAAAGGCGCAAAGCTACACAGAGAAACCCTGTCTTGAAAAACAAAATAAAACAAACAAACAAATATTTCTTTTATGGTCAAGACTAAGTACTATAACACAGTACTAGCCAGACAATGTATGTAAATTAACTTAGATTATAATATCAGAAACAAGTGTTATCCTGTTGTCTTGAAATAGCCCTTAACCCCTAATTACACTCTTGTTTTAAAAACATTTAAATATTCAGGCAGTAGTGGCTCACATCTTTAATCCCAGCACTCGGGAGGCAGAGCCAGGCAGATCTCTGAGTTCGAGGCCAGCCTGGTCTACAGAGTGAGATCCAGGACAGACAATAAAGCTACACAGAGAAATCCTGTCTCGAAAAACAAAAAAAAAAAAAAAAAAAAAAGTAAACATACATTTAGATGTTTGAAAATTGATTGACTGTATTTCTTACAGTTTTCCTTTCTTTAAAAAAAAAAAAGGAACACATATTTTTTCTAAAGGTAATATATAAATAACCAGTAAAAAAAAATTTTTATGTGATGCTGGATGGTGGTAGTGTACACCTTTAATCCCAGCACTTGGGAGACAGAGGCAGATGAATCTCTAAGTTTAGAGGCTAGCCAGGGAGATATAGAGAAACCTGTCTGGAAAAAAAAAAAAAAAAAACACTACCACCCCAAAATTTTATGTGTATTTTCATATAATTTGTGTGCATGTGCGTGTGTGTGTTCCTATGTATATGAGCAGAAAGATGTGTGAATTTTCAGGGGAAAGGGTCAAGGTACAGGTGCCTTCCCTGATCACTCTCCACCCTATGTATATTGAGGCACAGTCTCTCATTTGTACCTAGACCTTGCAGATTTGGCTAGTCTAGCTAGCAGCTTACTCAGGGGATACTCCATCTCTGCCTCCCAAAAAGAGATTACAGGCAGACCACCATACCTACCCAGCATTTATAATTCCCCCCAATATATTATATATTTATATAATATAATTTATATTACCTAATAAGCCATCTCTGCAGCCCTCAAGCATTCTTAATATACTTTAAAAACTATTCAAGGCTCTGCATCACAATTAAAAGTGATATATACAGCTTCTCAAGCAGCTTCCAATATATTATATGAATAAAGAAGTAATTTCCAGAAAAGGGGAAGAAATTACCTAATCATAATCCTTTATTTAGGCTATCTCGATGCCCTACCCACTCCCACATGCTTGCATGTCCTGAGATCCACAGTACCAATGCTACAGACAGGAAGGGACAGAACTCCTGGCATTTGAAAGGCTGGCAGTTTTATTCTGTGTACCTTCACATTATCAAGGAAAATAAGACTCAAACTAGGCTTTTAGAGGTCCATAGTGGGTAACTGCAGAAACTTAACATGAAGTGGTCAAATGCAAGGGCAGTCAGGTTACGGAAACCTGAGGCCACAATTTTCTTCTATTTTTCCAGGCTCAGTTTTATAGGGAGGATAGAGGGAACCATCTGTCTTAACTTTGATACGATGCCAAAAGTATCATGGACAGGATGAAATCACTTTCCACATCCTTCCCAGATACATATTTATTGTCAATTTTCTGAACATAGCATCCATCATTTTCTAAAACTAAAAATCATTAGAAACTAGAAAGCTTGTAAAAATTCACAAAATTGTATTTTTTCAGTCTTGGTATTTCTTGTGAAACTCCTCTAGGTGCAATTTAAATTTAAAAATGTTAATACTAAGAAACTTAACTATTAATTTATATTACAAGTGAAAGGAAGCATGCTACTCTCATTAAATAATCAGTGAGGTGCCTAAATTTGAGAGTAAGAAAAACAAATACCAGGAGACCTGGATTCTAAATCCAGCCTGCTATGAAATTGCTTTTCTAACAGAGGCCAAGTCTTATTCTTCATGTGAATGTTAGTATCATCATTATTTTGAGTTAGGATAGCAAAATACACATGATGGAAGATACAGGCTTTGAATATTAGTTTTAATTAAACAATGTTGATGGAATACTTTTTTTTTTTAAAGATTTATTTATTATGTATACAGCATGTATGCCTACAGGCCAGAAGAGGGCACCAGATCTCATTACAGATGGTTGTGAGCCACCATGTGGTTGCTGGAAATTGAACTCAGGACCTCTGGAAGAGCAGTCAGTACTCTTAACCTCTGAGCCATCTCTCCAGCCCCAGATGGAATACTTTTTAAACCTGTAAAAAGGACTTATAGTTACAAGGTAAGATCAGAAAACCCATCTAAGGGATGGAGCTGGAGCTGAGCTGTACAGACCTTAAGACGCATGCATGAGGCAGGTGCCATCCCCACTATGGGATGGGAGGAAGGAGAGAGGGGATGGGATGGATGGAGGGAAGGAGATAGACAGGTACATTTGAAATGCTGAAAAGAAAAACTGTCAATGAAGAATTCTGTATCTGCAGGCATGGCAGACACCATGGAACCCCCTAGCACTTGATAGGCAGAAGCAGACAGATCTCTGTGTGTTCCAAGCAAGTCTCAGGCTAGTAAGAGCTATTAAGTTAGATCTGTCTTTAAAACAACAACAACAAAAATCCTGTACCTGACAAAACTGGCCTTGAACTATTTCAAATAAACAAAAACTAGGAGGGCTGTCCTATAAGAAATGCTAACATGAGTCCTTCAAATGAAAGCATGACAGGCTATTGTATATGACAATGTAAAGGTTTTTGGTAAAGATAAACACACAGGCAAATACAAGAAATGGCACTACTATAATTGATTCAAAACTTCATTTTACACTTTTTCTATAAGATTTAAATGATAAAAGCATTTAAAACTATGTCTGTTAATTGAAACACAATCTATAAACATATTATCTATAAACTAGAAGGACTAAATGTGACTAAAATAGGTTATATATCAATTTCAACTAAGTTCAGACTGGGAGCTAGGGCTGTAATTCAATTGGTAGACTTCAAGTAGCTTGCATGAAGCCCTAGGTTAAATCAACCCAGTACAGGATTAAACTGGACACCCTGACACTCACACCTGTAATCCCAGCACTCAGGAGGTAGAGGCAGAGGCTCAGAAATTCAAGACCATCCTCAGGACAGCAAGTCTGAAGTCACACTAGGCTATGAAAGACCATGTTTCCAAACAAAAGAGGGTCTAGGTGGGAGCTGGTGGAGCTGGTCAGGATGCTCATGGACGCTCCAGGACATGCAGCCTGTCACATCTGCCAACATGCTGGGTGTGTCACTCTTCTTGCTTAGGGCTCTTTATCACTATGTGGAGTCAACCACCCCCAGGAGCAGAACTAAAAGTGACATTTTCTTTACCCCAGAGTTTCAGGACATGGTCTAAGATAATATAGAGGTGGTAAGGGGCCTTTATCCTGGACTTCATGTCTTCTCCCCATCACAAAACATGGCAACTATGCCTAGACTTTCACAATATTTATTTCTCCAACGTCTTTCTTAGTCTACAGAACAAGAAGCTGATACCGAACAGGGACTACTATTAAGGCTTCTTTCCTTTCTACTCTTCCCCCAACACAAATATACACACACATTCAACTGTCCAACTCTGGGAGATGAAAGTTTTGGAAATTACTGGTAGCAGTAACAAATGTACTTACTGTCACTTACAATGTACACTGAAGTTGAGTGTGGACTATACCTGTAGTCCCAGTTACTTGGAAGGCCAAGGCGGGAGGATTCTAAGTTCAAGGCCTGAATGGACAAATACATAGGGAGTTTTAGATCAACCTTCCTTCCTTCCTTCCTTTTTTTTTTTTTTTCCTCCTTTTCTCAAGATAGGGTTTTACTATGTAGCTCCAGCTATCCTGGATCTCACTATGTGGACCAGGCTGGACTCATAGAGATCTGCCTGTCTCTGCTTCCCAAGTTCTGGGATTAAAGGTGAGTGTCACTATGCCCAACTCTGAAAAAAAAAAAATGTTTTGCTGGGCAGTGGTGGCGCATGCCTTTAATCCCAGCACTAGGGAGGCAGAGCCAGGCGGATCTTTGTGAGGCCAGCTTGGTCTACAGAGCAAGATCCAGGAAAGGTGCAAAGCTACACAAAGAAACCCTGTCTCGAAAAACCAAAAAAAAAAAAAAAAAAAAGTTTTTAAAAGAGCTGGAGATATACAGCTCAGTAGTTATTGAGCACTCCCAAAAACTTCAGGATCGATCTCCAGCATTAAAACAAAAGACAACATGTAAAATAGTTAAAATGATAAATTTTACCTTATATACATTGATGATTAAAAATTAAAGTAAAAGAAAAAGAGAGCAAAGGTGAGCATTTCTAGATAGACTAAACATCTGCAAGAGGCACATGTGGTACAGAAAGCTGAAATGAGCATCAGAGATGGTCAGCACTTGGTAACCACGAAGAGTTGCAGCACACAGGAAATGCTGAGCCCTGGAGGTTTCTAGACCAGACTGAGTCTTTGTTTCTGAGCTGTGAATGACAGGATTTAACAACATGACTCTTCTTTCCTTTTTGGCTTGTGTGAAAGAGAGGAAGCAGAGGCTTTTATTACTCAACAGCTGACAACATTTGCTGGAGAGACAACCTAACAGCCTGACTCGCTTATTTTGGAAACTGTTACAAGTCTAGAGTTAGATTAGAGTAATAACTATATACAGCTGATGACAAGTTTTAGCTTTTCATTCAAATGAGTCTAAAAGTTAGGTATCTTTTTATTCTGAGTCGATTAAAAACTTGAAAGTTTGAGGACAGACACTGATTTTTACTTTAGGTTTTTAATTTCTCTAAAATTAAAGTTAAACCCCTATTTGTAATCTGTTGGGAAAAAATTAATTATAAAATAGTAAGATAAATGCTATAAACATTTAAGAGTATATGATATATGTGGACAAATAATTTTCTTAGTTCTGGGCTGGTCTTTTTTTTTTTTTTTATTTTATGTATAATGTGGGACACAGGGGCGTGGAAAGTATACATGTGTACTGTATGCATACAGGTGCCTGCAGAAGCCAGAAGAGGGCTTCCACTATCCTGGAACTGAGGCTATAAGCCAGTGTGAGCCACCTGATGTGGCAGCTATGAATGGAACTCAGAATCTCTGCAAGACCAGTGCTCGACCACTCCACCACCTCTCTAGACGGGAGGCTGGCTGCTTTCATAAGCTCTATTTTTCCTTCTCGAAAAGTAAGAGAACATATCCATGGGCATAAATTATTGAAAATAAATCCTAACTGCAATTTAACAAGACACAGTTGGGACCATGGCTTACATAAAACCTAAGCACCTTTAGTAGTGGGACCCAAAATTAGATGACACATTTTTTTGAAGAGGAAAGAAATGTTTGTCTTTCAAATAAAAAAATAATTCATTTGTCATTTTTATCCAGAAGGATAAAACTATGATGAGAAACAAAAACCCTGAATTTGGTTTTCTGAACTATTTTATAGGTATAGTAAAGTTGCTAACCTAGATTAATTTACATTACACCTAGAAAAAAATCCAACATGAGCTGGGTGGTGGCGCATGCCTTTAATCCCAGCACTTGGAAGGCAGAGGCAGGAGGATCTCTGTGAGTTTGAGGCCAGCCTGGACTACAGAGTGAGTTTCAGGAAAGGTACAAAGCTACACAGAGAAACCCTGTCTCAAAAAAAAAAAAAAAAAAAAAAAAAAAAAAAAAAAAAAATTCCAACATAATGGGTGCTAAATAAACATCAGGTGCTATTATTAGAATCATTCTATTATTAGTATAGAACCACATTTATTGTTTTGTTTGTTTTATTCAAACAGGGTCTTACTATGTAGCCTTGGCTGTCCTGGAACTCAATATATAAACCAAGAACTCACGTGCTTCGACCTTCCCAGTGCTGAATTAAAGGTGTGTGCCACCATGCCAAGTTATTTACTGGGTTTTAGAAGTGGCAATGAAGCGTACAAATATTGACACTTGGCTCTTATGTTGTTGGAGACTGGGACTCTTAAATCCCCCAGATGCTAAAAGTTCTTCTCCCCCGCCCCCTTCAATACAGGGTCTCTCTACATAGCCTAGCGTGCTAAACTCTGAAGATCCACCCGCCTCTGCTTCCCAAGTGCCGGGAGTAAAGGCCACCACTCTCAAACCGGAACCTAAAATTTCTTGACAGATGTTTTGTTTTCCAAGCCGAGACTATAATACATCTTAAAATTTACTGCTTTACTGTAAGACACAAGTGTCCCTCAGCAGGCCACCACAACCACAAAATATATGTGATTAAAAGTTGGCATGCGGGCGGTGGCGGTGCACGCCTGTAATCCCAGCACTCGGGAGACAGAGCCAGGTGGATCTCTGTGAGTTCGAGGCCAGCCTGGTCTACAGAGTGAGTTCCAGGACAGGCACCAAAACTACACAGAGAAACTCTGTCTCAAAAAACCAACAAAAAGAAAAAAAAAAAAAAAAGAAACAAGGGAATTTTAATGTCTTATTTACTTTACTATATTCAAATAATATTACAGCATATAATAAATCTAAAAAATATTATTGAGATGTTTTACATTCTTTTCTGATACTTTGAAATTAATGTATTTTATACTAATAGTCCGTCTTAATCTGGACCAGCCTATTTCAGTTTTATCACTGGTGACATAGCCAGAAGTGACACTTTCTAGTGTCAGTACCATGGAAATGCTAGACTGTCAGATTGGCTCATATATGCAAAAGAGCTCCACATTCTTTTTTTTGGTACTATAAGCAATGATCTCTCCAAATCTAATAATGGTTTCTAGTGGTAACTGAATAAAACTAAATCAAAAGCATAATTTTAAAAATTCAAGTCATAAATAAGGCTCTCTCATGAAAATCAACTTTTCTTTTTTTGAGATAGGGTCTCACTATGGAGTCCAAATTGGCTTTGAACTTGTGATAGGCTTTTAGTGTTCTGGAATTACAGGCATGTACCACTAGATAGCACTTGTAAAAACTTCTAAAATATAACCTATGAACTTAATCTGTATTAGTTATTTACTGCTGCACAATGAGTCACACATGTGGCCAACAATCTATCTCTGCGAGCTGGGAATTCAGAAGGCTCTCTCCTTTCGGGCTAGTCTACCTCAGTGTGAGAGCTTGCTCAGTGTGCACAAAGCCCCAGTCCAACAAGCACTGCAAAGGAGCAAACAGAGCTCCTGGGGCAGACAGGACTCAGGTGCCCCAAGAGGTGACAGCCAGATGTTGGCAGAGTTTGGGGCTAAAAGATCCATTTCCAGGGCGCCAAAAGTTGTTATTGTTTTATATCAGTTCTTGAATATAAACAAGACAGAAGCCTGTATATATTAAGGAACATATTGACATGGGCATGGCCATGCTTAGACCACCGTATCAGCTCCATGGAAAACTGGCAAATTCACCCCACCCCAGTCCACCCTGTGAAGCTCAGAGGAATGGAAAAGCCTTTCTGTAGGCCCCAATTTTACCACCTGCAGACTGTTCCTACCAAAATTGGCTAGACCCAATCAATTCCTTGTTCAGCTGTATAAAATAACCCTGCCTCCTTGTTCAACTGTGCATAGTAACTCTGTCCCCTTGTGCAGGTGTTTGGCAGGTGTTTGTAATAATCCTACCTCCTGATCAACTGCACATGACACACTGAGCTCCTAGGTGCTGTGGCTTCTCTATCCAAGAGCCCAGCCCACCCAAGTCCAGCTTTTCAGTCTCTGGAGGTCCCTCTATGCCTGTCTTTTCTTCATTCCCTCACTGCTCCAGTCAGGTCAATCCCTGGGGCTGTGCAAAAACATGGCACTGACAATCTAGCTACAATGGTCCCAGCCTGTCTTCATCTAGGGAAAAGAACTCATTCAGCTATTTAGACAGTAAGTCTTTTGCGCTAAGGTCTGAGCTGAGGACTGAAGAAGACAACTATAATGGGTACTGACTCACCGTGTTCTCAGCAACTATACAGTGTTTGCATTTCCATTTTAGAGATGAAGAATCTCAGATACAGTTAAGTCAACCTGACCAAGTCAGGCTAGTAGGATGGCTTAGTGAGTAAAGTCACCTGTGGCCTAGTGTGAAAACAGGAGTTGAACTCAGGACAAACAAGGTGGAAGAAGACAGACACAAGTTGTCCTCTGACCCCCATGTGCACATACCACCCCATACACTGAATGCAGGAAACAAATTTGACAAAATGATGTCAGGTAATCTGGAGATCTGGTCAAGAGTTCTACCACCGAAACCCTATACTGCATGGCCTCATCTACAATAAGACACAGGAGCTGGAAAGGTGGTTCAGTGCGTAAAGGCACTTGCAGCCAAGCCTGACAAGCAGAGTTCATTCCTACAAGATGGGTGTCCTCTGACCTCCACCCATTCTTTGTGGCATGCATGCTTGTATACATGTATATGCATCCTCATGCCCCTAGAATAAATAATTTAAAAAACTGTTAAATCAAGATAAAACTTCTTCCTCTTCAAGGATATTGCAAGAATTAAAAAAAAAAGAATATGTATAAAGTGGATATAGCACAATCCCAATAACTATTATAATTACCTATCTTGTTTATTGGTCTAAAACTAAGATAACAAATAGGCCTGACAGGATGTGGCTTTTGCTTCCTTATGTTTTTGCTAAAAGGACAGACAAGAAGGAAGTAGAAGCTAGCAGAAGTCAAAATATTAACTCCTGCCTCAGCATAAATTACCATAACCACATTATCCAAGTGACTAAAGTAGTCTCTGTTTCTTGCACCTTTCATCTGTCAAGAACTTCTCACAGGGGGCTGGAGAGATGGTTCAGTGGTTAAGGGTATAAGCTGCTCTTGCAGAGGATCTAAGTTCCATTCCCAGCACCCATAACTGCCTATAACTCCAGTACCATGGGACCCTACACCTTTGGCCAGCACAGGCACCTGATTCACATGTTCATATCCCACACACACATAATTAAAAATAAAATAAATCTTAAAATACAAACAAACAACAACAACTAAAAAAACCCCTGCAGCGCGATGGTGGCACATGCCTTTAATCCCAGCACTGGGGAGGCAGAGCCAGGCGGATCTCTGTGAGTTCGAGGTCAGCCTGGTCTACAGAGTGAGTTCCAGGAAAGCACCAAAGCTACAGAGAAACCTTGTCTCGAAAAACAAAAAACAGAACAAAACAAAACAAACAAACAAACAAACAAACAAAAACCTGCCTCCCAAACAACAAAAAACCCCAGAACTTTTCTGAGGCATTTTACTTTCAGAGTAAAGATTCTTACAGGATCCATGAACATCTTTAAGAATTGGCTAAACATGGTGGTATACACCGATAGCCCTAGCACTCAGGAGGCAGAGGCAGGGGGAAATCTGTGAGTTTGAGGCCAGGTTGGTCTACATAGCGAGTTCTAGGCCAATTAAGGCTACACAGAGAGACCCTGTCTTGAAAAAATAAAAATAAGAAATAAACGATCAAGTTTCTGGAAGTAGAAAAAGAGCAACTGGCAATCTAAATTCATAAAGCACGAATAGATGTTTACAGTGTTAACGGTATGTCTAGGCAAATGAGAACAGTAAACTCAGAGACAATGAGTAACACAAGAGGTGGCAGATTGAGGTGAGAGGTAATATGCTCACCTACATTATGTAGTTAGAGGAAAGGGATTAGCACAGTTTGAATGTGAATGTCCTCACAAGCTGTGATGTTTGATGTGTGGTCTTAGATGGTATTGCTATTTGGGAAGTTGTGGGAAGTCTGGTGTGGCTGGAAGAGTTAGGTCACTAGGAGTGGCCTTTTGAAAGTTAAAGCCCAGCCCCACTGCCAATGTAGTCTCTGCTTTCTGGTCTGGGGGCTGTATGAGAAGCTCTACAACAAATTCTTGCTTGGGTGGACAGAGCCACTCCCACCATCCAACTTGCTTTGCTAGGATGGACTGAACCCTCTGAAACTGTGAGCCAATATAAATCCTTCCTCCCTTTAGTTGCTTCTGTTATGGATTTCCTCAATGAGAGGAAAACTGACTAATACAACGATAGAGCAGAAGTGAGAGATTGATTATAGCACTCTGCTTAGTGCTGAAGTTAGAAAGTGCAAAAATACAGTATCTATTCTTAGGAAGTTTTACACTGTCAGGGGAGATAAAATGCTGTGGAAAGTGTCTAAAAAGAATGGTCAGGATGATAGGGGAAACACTATGGGTCCTTTGTTGTTGTTGTGTTCTTTTCTCTTCTTTCTTTCTTTCTCTCTTTCTCTCTCTCTCTCTCTCTCTCTCTCTCTCTCTCTCTCTCTCTCTCTCTTTTTTGAGACAAACTTGGTCTCTCTATGTAGCCCTGGCTGTCCTAGACCAGGCAGACTTTGAACTCAGAGATCTGCTTGCCTTTGCCTCCTGAGTGCTCGAATTAAAAGTATACACCTCTGTGCTCTGCAGGAGAACATCATGAAAGAAGAACCCTTCACACCTCGATCAAAAACAAAAATGGGATTCAACTAAGAACAGGGAGATACTGGGGGTTCTGAGTGGTATGTCAACCAGAAGTCTTTGGAATTAAACATCTTCATCTCTAAACCAATGAAGGGGCCAGTGAAGACGGCACAATGGGTAAAAAACTTGGCACCAAGCCTGATTCTAAGTTTGATTCTCAGGACCCACCTGGTTGGAGGAAAGAACTGACTCCAGAAAACCGTGCTCTGACCTTTCCATATGCACCACAGCACATTCACATACATGTGTGCACACATAAATACATAAATAAAATAAATAAACAGTAAAAAAACAAACAATAAAGGTGGAATCTTCTGTCAGAAAGCAATTTAGTAAACATCACATATACTGTTTGAATTCTTTCCTGTTTCACCGTTATACACATTCATTCTAATACATTATAAAGACTCAAAGACAAAATCTCAAGAGTGAAAACTTTTGTACAGAAAAAATTTTCATTCATAATAATGAAAGGTTAGGTATATAATAAAATATTCTAAAGACTTGGTGATCTAACGTCAAGTTAAAAAACTGAACTATGACAAAAAAGCTTTAGTATAGGTAGATGAGTCCTATTGTGACATGGTAACGTGAAAATGAAAGTGAATGTAAGTTTGCCTATGTGACAGGTCTCATTTAAAACAAAATACTTGGACAAGTGTCACTTCATATACAATTGTATCACTGATAAAATGTGACTACAACCTAAAACCTTAGCTTTTATAAGATAGTCAAAAAAATGTTAAACATGCTCCTCATAGGTTATTAGTTATCATTTACTATATAGAACAGCCATAATATCATAATTAAGAAAGCTTGGTAAAAGCTCAACTGTCCAAATATAACAAATATTAGAAATGGCAACAAAAGTAGAGTATTTTATCTATGGTGCTCTAGTTCTTATGCAAATAACTATAAAGGCATTTTATACAATAAACAACTGTGCAAGTCAAGAAAGCAAGTGTAGAACAAAGAAGAACGTGTCTGTCCAACATCAGTGTGAGAGGCACAGAGACAACTATTTTGCTATATAGCCATTTAAATGTTAATACACACATAAACAAGCAAGAATGTTTAATGGAGCATTTACAGGCCCTGTGAAAATCAAATCTAAACATCATTCATCACTATAGATACAGTAACCCAATGTTTACTTCCATTTTGAACCAAAGTAATAAAAAGGTATAGATATGTGTGTGAGCGTGTGTAAAGTCAAGAGGCCAACAGTGAGCATCTTCCTCAATCACTTGCCTTATATTTGAATTTTTAAAAAAGCATTGATCCCATTTAAGCAGAAATATGGTATTTAATTAAATAAAGTAGCATTTATCAAAATGTGCATTAGAAATGAGGATGTTATGTAATACACATACATTGTACATATAAAATCTGTATGTGTACCTATAAAGTCAGCTATAATTTTACTTTACATACCTCTGCAGGTCAACTATTTCATTGTTAAGGGTATCTAGTTCCTTAATAGCAGAGAAATCTGCAACAGGACTTGATCCTACGATGGTCTAAAAACAAAATTCACAGTTATACATTGCTGCTATAAATGATAAGCGCTCAAAATGCTAAAGCTATACAGGGCAACAAGATATTCCACTTTACTACATTATTAGCACTTTCAATTCATTTAATAAAATACTTTGCACAACTACATATACATATTGTAATTATATGTGTGCTTGTATGTTAAGACAATTCCCTTACATCCTCCAGAAAGCTATTATTCAATAATATGAACCCACACTTCAGATCCCATTGCTTTTGTCACATGATTCTAACTTACCCAGAATTCTGCAGTAAATAAAACACATGCTAGATTAGAAATGAATTCCTCTAACATCCACTAAGATGTGTTATTTATCAGCAAGAGGGATGATGATTTATTTCCATCATCTGGCACAGAATAAGTACACAAATTCTGTTAAATCTCAGAATTATAATGGTGGTTGATTTTATTCAATTCAACAAATACTAACTTTTATTAAATGCTTTTATTATCTACAACTTAAAAGCAACTAACCAAGTGCTCAAACACGTTCTGTAATAACTACTACTATCACCACATATGTAATTCTGTATATATGAAATCTTTCTTTTTTATTTTTTTGGTGTGTATTAGTGCTGTTCCGGTATTTTTGGAAAGAAACTTTTAATTGTGTCTGTGTGTGTGTTGCATGTACACACTACAGAGAGGCCAGAAAAAGGCATCAAATCCCTTGTTCCAGGTATTTGTGAGCAGTCTGACAGGGTGCTGGGAGTCACACACTTAACTGTTAAGCCATCTCTCCAGGCCATTTTTGGTTTTTTGAGGCAGGGTCTCATTCACCCAAGACGGCTCTTAAACTTGCTATAGAGACAATGTTGACCTTGACTTCCTGATCCTCCTGCCTCTACCCACAAGTACTGAGATTACATGAGGTACCAGTATATCCAACACAGTTTTCTTTTAATAAGGATGATATCAGAATTAGTTACCAAATGGTACTTATATAGATACAAATTCTAGGCTTAATCTACATTCTGTTATTTTGTTAACTATATCCTCTTCACTGGAAAAGTGGAGAAATAAATCTCTGCCCTGCCTACTTAGGTCAAATGAAGTAACTTTCTTTTCTGAACTCCCCTTGATGTTCCGTTTAGCTTTCTAAAGTCAGAACGAGAGGATAACTGCTCCTTTAAAAACCTGATTTAGGGGTTGGGGATTTAGCTCAGTGGTAAAACGCTTGCCTAGCAAGTGCAAGGCCCCAGGTTCGATCCTCAGCTCAAAAAAATAAATAAATAAAATAAAAAAAAAATAAAAAATAAAAACCTGATTTATACACACTATTACAATCAGATTAACAAATAACAGAATCATGAGCTTTTGGAGATGGTGAAACTGAAACTTGAATGTGTGAGACCTAAGATATATTAGTGGCCTTCTTAGTAGAACATCAAACTGAGTGCTAACACTAATGCTGTGAACTTCATGTGTCACCAACTCACACAGCAGAAGAGATCTCAAAGTTCCATAACATTCCACTTCCTCACCCTCACCAATCATTAACATTTACTATGCACTATTAAGCCCATTAATCAGTTCTCAAAAGTAACTTGAAAGGTGGACCACTGGGAGGTGAGTCATAACCAAATTTAGAGCTAAGGAAACAGACCAAGCAACTGCTCAAAAGTCTTCTGATTAAATACAACTGTCACTTTATAACATGACCTTTGGCATTTGTATGCCAAAATAACTTAGAAAACACTATGCTAAAAGTAAACTTGGTAAACAGATTAATAAAATTTGACAAATAATTCCTTCTACTTTTTTTTTTAATGTCACACTGCCTTCTAGTATTGAGCTATTCTATCAGTGTTAAAACTCATCTATATAAATTCAATTAATTAAGCTTCAAATTTTATATTAATTACAACTTTACATCAAATATACTTCTTTTGGAGGGGCAGTTAAGATAGTGCTTTCCTAGGTAGCCCAGGCTACTCTTGAGCTCACTATGTAGCCTAGGCTAGTCTTAAACTTCTGTAAACACCTGTCTCAGCCTCTGGAGTGCTGAGGCTACTGGTGTACATTGCCATGATGATTCTCAAAAATACTTAACTGTCTTACTAAACCCCACTAATATACAGACCCTTACTAATGCTATATTAAATTAAGAATTTTAAGAATTTTAAGAATTTTAAGCTGGGTGGTGGTGGCGCACGCCTTTAATCCTAGCACTTGGGAGGCAGAGGCAGGCAGATCTCTTTGAGTTCAAGGCCAGCCTGGTCTACAGAGAGAGATCCAGGACAGGCACCAAAACTACACATAGAAACCCTGTCTCGAAAAACCAAAAAGAATTTTAAAGTAGATTTCTGCATGAGATAGTTATTCACTAAGTTTTAGCTGTATTTAAACTTGACCTGTGGGTTAAGATGAGTCAGATAGCCAGGCAGGTGGAAAAAAATGAAAAAATAGAACTTGATCTCATTTTCATCACCAAGATTAACTTCTATCACTTAAATGCCACTGAGAAATGTTCTATCGAAGGTGCAAGTATACCAGGAAACACATGGCTTCCACCTCATTCCAACTTTAAAAAGTGGATCATATTTGACAGTCTTTGCTATTAAAATACCAACAGGCAAGAAGATAAAGTTAAACAAATTAGTTTAAATGAAAACAAGTTAGTAGGTAATAGCTTTATATAACTAAAACAGCATGCAAGCAAATATGGAAAAGGTCAATTAAAGTTATGTATAGCATGTGCAGGTACACAAAGAAAAATGTAGCATGCCCTTCTTTAAAAATTATTTTATTCATTTACTTAATTTTGAATTATTTTTTATGTGTATGTGTTTGCCTGCTTACAAGTCTGTGTACCAAGTGTGTGCTTGGTGCCTGTGGGGACCAGAAGACTTTCGATCCCAGGGAAGTGGAGTTACAGACGGTTGTAAGCTGTCATGCCTGTGAGCTGGGAATCAAACGTAAGTCTTCCGGAAGAGCAGCCAGTGCTCTTAACTGCTAAGGCATCTCTCCACACACTCTTTTTTAATTTGTATGTGTTTTGCCTATATGTATGTAAGTGTACCATGCACATATGGTGCTGGTGGAGGCCAGAAGAGGGTGTCAGATCCAGCAGCTTTCCCTGGAACTGGAGTTGCAGACCGTTGTGAAGCTACCATGTGAGTGCTGGGAACCAAACCTGGATCTTTTCGAAGAGCAGTCAGTGCTCTTACCTGCTGAGCCATCTCTCTAGCCCCACATGCACCCTTGCAAATATTTTCTCTCACATTGTTTTGAGCATTTCATAAAAGCCTCATATTAGTGATTTTAGCATAGTAAGGAGTCCAGGGAAGGCAAGCCATATGCATGCAAGCATCAAGTGACACATGACAAAAGCATGCTGGTCAACTGCTTTCACTGTTTATCAACGTTCTGCATAAAAACACTCTAATTTCAAAACAGATCATGTAAATAAACTGTAGTGCTAAAACACAACAAAGACAGCATAAAATAAAGCTCTGACCTTGAGAGAGAGGAGAGTTAAGAAACTGACAGTATAAGAAAGGCGGAAGCAGAGTGCTGCAGAATGGAAAACAGTCCAAACTAGAAAAACACAGAGAGGAGGAGGGGAGCAACATTCAAAACAGATTAGTTGAAGCTACCAAAAACCAAAAACTACAGTACCTTTTTTTTTTAATAAACCAGATAATAAGGAAAAAAGAAATTTGGAAGTAAGCACAAATTTTAATATTTTTGGTTAATAGATAAGGCAATAGTTATAAAATACCAAGATCAACAGTTATAAAATATTTCAGTGAGTCTGGCACCAAGAGATAAGCATACCTTAGCATGCTCTAGAGAATGGAAGTCTGAGAAGTCTACTAATTACAAACTATGTTAACAAACACAACCTTAAGGGTCTATTAGCATGCAGATTGTATGAACAGACAAAATTGATTCAGTAATTTCTGT
Organism: Onychomys torridus; assembly: GCF_903995425.1. Taxonomy (NCBI): domain Eukaryota; kingdom Metazoa; phylum Chordata; class Mammalia; order Rodentia; family Cricetidae; genus Onychomys; species Onychomys torridus. The sequence goes on along the minus strand of NC_050444.1, from coordinate 126,001,088 downwards.
TCTTTTGGAAATTAGAGTTGGTGAGAGTTTCAGTCTACAATGCTGCACAGCTGAGATACAGAACAGAGCAGAAAAGCATAACTATATACCCTTCATCTTTCTGTGTAGCATCACTTTCAGCCTTTCCACAACCTAGGGAACCCATGTCATACATCCAAAAGTCAAAAAAACTCACAAAGTACAAAAACTGATTCATATAACCAATTCTCAGGACCCGGCAGTGGTAAATTCCATTTAGTTTACTTGGGGAGGGAGGGGGTACATTTTTTACTTTTGTTAGGTTAAAATGGAATTTTTAACTATGTTACTAAATAATGCAATCAAAACATTCTATTGGTACTTGAAAGAAAATTCTTAAACACACATTTGACAGCTCCTGTTATTTACAACCCTGAAAAATCACTACAGCGCTGTTTATATTATAGGTGAAAAGGGGTTTAAAGATACAAAGTTTAAGTGGGATGTTTTATTTTGTTTGGGTTGCTGCACTGCCCAGGATAGCCTTGAACTTGTACTTTCAAAAATTCTTTAGCCTTAGCCTATCCAGAGCTGAGACTACAGGCTCAAATGACACCTGGTTATTTAGTTTGAAAAGGAACTAAACCCATCATATGAAAGTCTTTTGAAAGGTCTACTACAGACCAAGATATTATAAATGTGCCATATTAAAAAGAGTTTCTAGATAAGGAAGAAAAAATTTTCAAAGTACAACATGGTTAAAATGAAGATGTTTTGAAAATTTCCACTGCTGACCAGGAACCCAACTAACTTGTAGACTTTTAGATATGAAGTTCAGCTGTATACTTAAGAATGAAGGGTCATCCTATGGCAAAGAACACATACTGATATTCCTCAAAATACAGTTTTTCTTGAAGGCTATTTTGATGTAAAATTGATACTAGGCAATCACTATTTCCTAGATTTTGTTTCCAAATTTGTATTGTTTTCTGTAAGAGTAAAATGTAATAATTTAATTATTATAGCTAACATTCCCCCCCCCCCTTTTTGATTTTTCATAAAAATTAACTAGCCATGGTGCGTTCTTATAGTCCTAGCATTTGGAAAGTGAAAGAAGGAAGGATCAGAAGTTCAAAGTAATTCTCAGCTACATAAAGTGTTCAATGCCAGGCTGGGCTATATGAGACCTTGTTTCAAAAAAAAAAATCTCTTCAATTTAATATAGGAAAGTACAGCTGTCATATGAGTAATGACCAGTGGGGTGACAAGCTGCAGTTCAAGGATGCTAGAGAAGGTATTGGAGCATGCTGACATATATACACTAAACCAACAGGGAGTGCTCTGCCCTCCACCTCTGTGATTGCACACAGCACTTGTCTCTTGCTATCAGGCATGTAGGTCTTTGAAGTTATCTTACCTTTTGGAAACTAGACCGGTCTGATGGTGGAATCATCTCAGGAGTGAGGATATGAGGAGGATCAATGCCCTTTATTAACTTCTGATTGATTAAGTGAAAAGCCAAGGCAAACTGGTCTTTTGAAAGCTTCCCACAGCCCTTTGTGTCACACAGTGCCCTATACAAATACACAAAATAAACAGTACATAAGTGCTACAATTATTATTATTTTGTTTTGTTTTGTTTTGTTTTTTCCAGACAGGGCTTCTCTATGCAGCTTTGTGCCTTTCCTGGATCTCACTCGGTAGACTAGGCTGGACTCACAACTCACAAAGTTCCGCCTGCCTCTGCCTCCAGAGTGCTGGGATTAAAGGGTGTGCCACCACTGCCCGGCAAGTGCTACAATTATTACTCCCAAAGACCAGGAGAAAAAGATATGATTTTAACGTTTTAAAAATGAAAGGTGTGACGCACACCTTTAACCCCAGCACTCGGGAGGCAGAGCCAGGCGGATCTCTGTGAGTTTGAGGACAGCCTGGTCTACAAAGCGAGATCCAGGACAGGGACCAAAACTACACAGAGAAACGCTATCTCAAAACAAAGAAACAAACAAAAAAAATCAGCTGAACTGAAAAAGGCAGATCACAGCCTGTTCAAAGCTCACATAAATGTTAAAGAGGCAGACCACATTAAAATACTAAAAAGAAGTCAGGAGGTGGTGATGCACACCTTTAGTCCCAGCACTGAGAAAGCAAAGAAGAAAGGAAAGAAAAAAAAAAAGACACCCCCACTCCCACACCAAGGCTCAGGAAACATCCCAGAAGAGAGTAAAAAGAACTTATGAGCAGGAAGACGGAGGGGGCGCTGTGGAGTGGTGTCTTCTGGACTTGACTGACATGGCTGTTGCATTCACAAACACAGCAGCTCTGGCTGCCTGTCTAAGGCTGAGCCCATCAGCTCTACAGTGTGGCTAGGAGAGGAGCATAGGAGGCCCCACCCTTGCCTGAGGTAGCTAATGGCTGCAGGGGAAGGGAAGTCATTTTTCTTCAATGAAGTAGTCACTGGCAAGTTGCACAGGATCCAGTAAATAATACTACATGCAAGCAACCCTAATTAAGCTCAGGAGGTTATTAGAAAACAAACAAATAAAAACATAAAGTAAGGAGATGTATTGTAAAGAACAACTCCAGAAAGTGGAAAGGTGATAAAAGAGGGTAATGAAGTGTGTGAGTGATTTTATATATATAAAACTATCAAATAATAAAGTAAAAAACATTAAGAGCACCAGAAAACAGAGTAAAACCTGTCAACTGAAGGGAGAGAACAAATGTTTCATTCTATTTGCCTTTTTTCTTCTTTTTAAAGTTCAGCTTTCTAAATGCTTAGTTCTTTGAAAGTCAGTGTAGCCTGAGGAAAAGACAGGGTATCAAGCCAAATGTGGAGTCTAGCTTTTCTCTTAACTCCTTATAACCTGGAACAAACATTTTTGAGGTGTCAATCTTAGTTTCTTCATCTACAAGTAAAGATACCCTTTTTGTGAGGCACCACAAGAAAGGTAGTGTATGACTAAAGCCTGAACATAGCACCAAACCCATTTGTGACAGTTACCTTTGTTATGTGTGTTTAACCTAGGCACTCAAAGGGTGCAGATTCAGTGATGCAAGTTTAATCTTTTCCAGTCTGAATACTCATCTCTCTCTTTTCTTTTCATTTTTCTTTATTAAGAAATTTTCAGCCGGGAGGTGGTGGCGGACGCTTGTAATCCCAGCACTTGGGAGGCAGAGGCAGGGAGATCTCTGTGAGTTCGAGGCCAGCCTGGGCTACAGAGTGAGATCCAGGAAAGGCACAAAGCTACACAGGGAAACCCTGTCTCGAAAAAACAAAAACAAAAAACAAAAAACAAAAACAAAGCAAAACAACAAAAAAAGAAAATTTCTACTCACTTCACATACCACCCACAGGTTCCCCCTCCTCCCTCCTCCCGATACTCATCTCTCTTAAGACAGACCTAGTATATTCTGCGCTCTTCTAAGGTTCTCTTTGCAACCTTTTGTGTTTGTTGCTTCTTAAAAACTTCAAGATAACATGAGTATAGTTAGCCAGGGTGGTGGCAGGCATAGGACAAAGCAATTTCATATGCATATTATATGTAGTATGAAATGCATTGCCAACGAACAAGTGTCAGACAAATGTATAATGTGCATACAGCTTACAGGATTAGACACATACACTACTATTTCTTTATTTATTCAAATAAAAACCACTATCTTGCACAAACTTTATAAACAAAACCCCACCTAGTTCGACTAACATAGCCTTTTTTTTTTAAAAAAAAAAGATTTATTTATTTATTTATTTATTATGAATACAGAAGAGGGCGCCAGATCTCATTACAGATGGTTGTGAGTCACCATGTGGGTGCTGGGAATTGAACTCAGGACCTCTGGAAGAGCAGTCGGTGCTCTTAACCTCTGAGCCACCTCTCCAGGCCTAACACAGCCTTTCAAACAAGCAACTGCCTAGACCAAAAGTCTATACACCTCAATGAACATATTCAATTCAATGAACACATATAGCCATTCTGAAGCTATAGAATTTTGCTTATATGTTTATGCACAAAAAATTAAAAATCCATGACAGAGTTAAATCTGGAAACACAAGTTTTATACCTTCTTTTACAACTCATGTCTTCCTCATCACCATCTTCCTGTTTTCCTACTTCATGTGACATTTACTATTCCTGCATGCATATTTGTTTGCAGATGTACATGTATAAAGAACAGGCAAGGGGCTGGAGAGATGGCTCAGTGGTTAAGAGCACTGGCTGATCTTCCAGAGGACCAGGGTTCAATTCCCAGCACCCACATGGCAGCTCACAACTGTCTGTAACTCCAGTTCCTGGGGACCTGACACCCTCACACAGACACACATGCGGGCAAAACCCCAATGCACGTAAAATAAAAATAAATAAATAAAATACGGGACAGGCAAGGACCCACAAGAAGAACACGCAGGATTTTTCTTCTGACATCAAGTAACCTCAATATTATACATCTATTTTCCTACAAAGATAAATGGCTAACCAAAATTTGTATATATAAAAAATGGAATACTATACAAAAAAATTGTTTTTGAGACATGGTCTCATTTATTCCAGACTGGCCTTAAAGTCATTCTATAGCTGGGTAGGACCTAACTGATTTTGCATTTCCATAAGTACTGGGATTGCAGGTGTATGCCACCACACCCAATTTATGTAACACAAAGGATCAAACACAGATCCTCTGGCATGCTATGTAGGGACTCAACCAACTGAGCTCTATCTCTAGGCCCTAAAGGTACTACTTCTTAAACTGTTTAAATGTCAGATACCTGGATTCTCTTAAGAACATTCTAAGAGTCTTTAATTGGTATAAACAAATGAAATGCTACACTTCTTTTTAAATCTTACTCTTGAATTTCCATTCTTGAATTTTTGTTCATTATACACAATAATTCTTCAGATTTGAATTTTTTCTGTAAAAAATGAAACAAATACTAACCCATTCACAAAAACTAGTAAAAAAAAAGATTATATTAAAACTAGAGCTGATACAAAACCACATACATACACATTTTTAAAAAAATCTATTAAAATAAAGTCTTACCAGATGTGGGCTAGTAAGGCAGAAGGTAAACCTGTTTTCAGGAAGGTTTCACGCACCTCCATTCCAGATACATATCCATCCATATCTTTATCAGTTTTCAGGAAGATTTCATCATATTTAGCCTTTTCTGCAGGGGATACAACCCACTGGAGGGAGGAGAGAAGTTTCTGTCAAAATGAAACCAACTTTGAAATATCTTTCAAACCCTAAGAGTATCTGTTACCAATCTGAACAAATCCTCCCAAATAACCTTGATGTCAGTGCCCTGATTCCCACACATCACAACCAACCAGTATAAAGGGAAGGCAACAAAATTACAAGTCATTAGAACTACATTTATAGGTGCCAATTTCATATTTTCTTTTAAGAAACCAGTAAACTCAAGCACAATTAAGCCCTGATCTATGAATTCCCATACTAACACCAGTATCTAGGAAAACCTGTATAAACAAATGATCTAGATAATCCCCAAGCTTCATTTTCTATAGTTTCATGCAACATTCTTGCGCTAGAGCTGAGCTTGCACAGGCTATCATTATAGTTGCCATTATACAACCTGACAAGAGACAGGTCAGAGGAAGTAAGAATTGTTCAGAATTAGTAACGTGATCTGAAGAATCAAGAGTTAACTACAGATTAAAAATGAGTGTTATGACAGGAAAAAGCATGCATGTTAGCACACAGTATGTTCTATCTCCATCTTCAAACTCTGACAGATCAAGGCAAGGCCAGTTAAACATCCCTGGGACCTAAGGAACATCTGCCTCCTCTGGGCCATCACGTTATGCAGGTTCAACTAGAGGGAGTGCAGCATCTTTGACCACTCCTACTATTTTTATCAATCACATTCATGCATGCACTTCGTTAAAAGCAAAATCCTTTAACACTGATAAACTTCTTCCTGTCTTAATGGTGCTTTGGTAGGTAAAATGCCTACAGGTGGTAAGGAGTGGTAAGATTCCGTGGCTGCTGAAGAGGGGCCAACCACATGGAGCCTGATATACTGACCGTTTTTCTCTTAGAAGGTGGCACCAAGGCTGGAGGCAAGGACATTGGCACAGGTTCTTTCTCCAGGGCACAGTATACCAAAAACATGGCCTTGGAGAAAAACAAAACGGAGTCAGATATAATTTTAAATTATTATAAAATTCACTCACTAAATTGGTCACTATTCAAGGACAAATCATTTCAAGCAGTCTCAAATCATTTTTGGTGTGTGGGTGGAGGGGTGGGAGGAGTGGGGGTGGTGGTGGAGAGTGTCCAAGACAGGGTTTCTCTGTGTGGCCCTGGCTGTCCTGGCACTTGCTCTGTAAACCAAGCTGGTCTCAAACTCAGAGATCAGCCTGCCTCTGCTTCCCAAGTGCTGGGATTAAAGGCATGAGCCACTATGGCCTTGCTTCTCAAATCTTTTTTAAGAGTAAAGTTAAGAGAGAAAACAGGAGAAAAAGAAGAAGAAACAGAACAAAAGAGGAAGAAAAATAAGAACTTGAGGCTACATAATTCTTACGAAGAAATACTCAGTCACAAAAACTTAGAGGCACACCCTTCAACTGAAGTCCTTGTAACAGCAAAGAACATGAGAATTTCAGTGGAAAATGCTATCTATAAAGAAATAGGCAGAGGCAGGTGGATCTCTGTGAGTTCTAAGCCAGCCTGGTCTACAAAGCAAGTTCCAGGACAGGCTCCAAAGCTACAGAGAAACCCTGTCTCAGAAAACAAAAAAGCAAACAAACAAAAAAGCAAAACAAAAAAAGAAATAATCTAATATACAAAATGCTCCTAGAAATTAATAATTTAAGTCCAATAAAAGATAGACAAACATTGCCAGGCGGTGGTGGTGCACACCTTTAATCCCAGCACTCAGGAGGCAGAGACAGGCAGATCTGTGGGTTCAAGGCCAGCCTGGTCTACAAAGCTAGTTCCAGGACAGGCTCCAAAGCTACACAGAGAAACCCTGTCTCAGGCTGGGGGGAATGAAAAAAACTATGAACAGACAATTTACAAAAAAAAGATACCACAAATGGCCTGTCCTTTAATATATAAAAACCATGCGGGGTTGGGGATTTAGCTCAGTGGTAGTGCACTTGCCTAGCAAGCACAGGCCCTGGGTTTGATCCTCAGCTCAAAAAAAAACCATGCTCAGTTTCATTCTTAAACTAGAACTACAAGTTAAAATTATAATGGGTTAACATTTTGCCTAAATGGCAAGAATCCTAAGCTCCATAATGTACTTGGCAGCTAAACTGTGGGGACAGAGGCGCTGTCAGACATTGCTAGTGAGCACTCAAGGGTAACAGATGCCACCTTTGCAGGATTATTCAGGGCAGAGGGCAGCTGGACAACAGACATGAGAGTACTTTGCCTTACACCACCCTCTGGCCTCACTTCTCAAGTACTGGGGGGTTACAGGTGTGAGCCACAGGCTCACCTAACAAACACATGCTGGCGACAGTACATCAGAGGCGTTTACAGAAGAGGCATTATTGCTACTGTTAGCAATCTTCTATCTGCTTTCCCACAGTCTGTGGCCGCTAGTGACTGAAGGTCCTTTTTCCTTGTCTTGTCATTTACCTAAAACTTTATGTATGTTGAAGACACTGTAATAGCCTGAGCTCTAAGCCACTTCTTGGAGAGTTTGGTTTTTTTTCCCCCTAAATTGTCTCCCAGGTATACATGAATTATACATATTAACAAACTTATTTTTCTTTTGGGAACATGTCTGTTGTTACATGAATCCCAGCCAAGCCCTCTACAAGGCTACAGGGAAAACTAGTTTTCTCCTCTACAGAACACAAATCAGTACTATCCTTATGAAGGGCAAATTGGTCAACAATTGCAAATGTATTGGCTCAGCCATCTCACATCTGAGAACCTATCCTTACATTTATTGGCCCACATATGAAATGTTACATGAAAAAGATTATTAACCACAGCAACTATCTGCATCAGAAAAAGACTAATTTAAAAATTATGGTATACCTACATCATGAAAAACTATGAAGCCATTAAAAAGTCATGGGAAAGCATTGTGGTATTGCCTTCATAAATATGTAATTTCCAAAACTGACCCAATTATATACTTAAATTGGAAGCAATCCATTGTATGCAGCCTCCCAAAAATATACCAGGGAAAAAAATAATCATAAAGTATTCTGTGAGAAAATAGGCCCCAGGATCTAAAGTATACTGATGAATATGAAAAAAAGTACAGTGTTGAACACACACCTCCATTGTATGTGTATATAGTGTTATCTTCTATACTAAACAGGAAATAATTATTCACTATTTGTATATATTTGGACCAGGAAATTCAAGAAGAATAAATCAGAAACTAAGAAAAATATGTGATACATGCTAGCATATACAAGTATAGCTCCCTCTTAGTGCTACATGTTCCTCACAAAATAAGGATCCAATAAATACTACTGAAAAGATTAAGACTTAGAAAGAAGAAAACAAAAACAAAAACAATAGAGAGATACAAAGACAGCCAAGTAAAAGGGCATCACCTTCACTTTACAGGAACCAAAAAGGGAAAAATGTAAATTACTTTTCTGGGAAGAATTTTTACAAACACTATTTTAATCAATCCCCCATGATAGTATATATCCCCGGTACTTGAACAAATGCATTTTTTGCCTCTAGACAAATCTAAATTGGAAGATATTCTACAAGCTATCACACCAGTACTCTAAAAATAGAAAAAGTCAAAGTCATAAAAATAAGACAAGAATGACAAACTGTCAAAGACTCAAGAGACTGAAAAGACGCAGAAACTAAATGCAGTATAATACTAAAGAGCAGAGCTTAGACCAGAAAAGTCTAAGTGGTAAAATCAAAAGAAAGTGTGGCATTTAAAAGTAATTTACCAATGTAGGTTTCTAAGTTTTGACAAAGGTCGTCCTTGGATAGCCAGTGAGTGTAGACCTGACTGGGCTAATCACACTATTACTCAGACTCAACAAAGAGGAGCCCGGGGCGGTGAGAAAACTCAGATGGTCATGGTGCTAGCTGTGTAAGTCTGGCAATCCAACACTGCTCCCCAGGTCAAGGGAGAAAAAGGGAACAGACGTTGATGTAATCCACTGACCTCCACACTCATGACATGTCACCTGTGCCCTCAGACACCAATACATTTTAGAAAAAGGTTTTGAAAGTGGAAATAAACTAAGGTAAGAGCTGAATTACATGAAAATTTAAAATGTGAACCATAAAAGGATAAATAAGTCTAAAGAATGGGTGTTTTGAAATGTCACTGACCTAATGACAGACTGAACCAAAGAAATAAAAGGGACTAAGAGCATAAATATGGGAGATTAAGAAGGAGAAAAAGGGGGTTGGGGATTTAGCTCAGTGGTAGAGCACTTGCCTAGCAAGCGCAAGGCCCCAGGTTCGATCCTCAGCTCCAAAAAAAAAAAAAAGAAAGGAAGAAAAAAAAATGAGAAAAAGAGGACAACCTCAGGCATAAAGAGATTTTAAAAAACAAGTATAGAAGTAAAAAACAAACAATTGAGCTAGAGAGATGGTTCAGCAATTAGGAGCTTGTACTACCCTTACAGAGGACCTGACTTCAGTTCACAACACCCATCAAGTGGCTCACAACTAATTATAACTTCAGCTCTAGGAGATCTAAGTAAGGCCTCTGGCCTCTACAGGTAACTGCCCTCATGTACATACACACAAAAAACAACAATTCTTTAGAAAAACAGAAAATTTAAGCAGACTAACATCCAAGTAAGAGTACACGGGAGATTACTGATTTACCCCAGGTCAAAATAGGTTATGTATGTGTGTTCGTACATGTATGTATGGGCCTGTACAAGTGGGAGGCTGATGTTGGTGTCTTCAATTCCTTTCCATCTTAGTTTTTGAGGCCTGCTCTCTCACTGAACCCAGGAGCACCCTGTCTCTGCCTCACCAGCACTGGGGTGACATTTCTTCACCACCACACCGGTTTTTCTTTTTCTTTAACTTAGGTTCTAGAGATTGAACTCAGGTGCATCATGAGGTCTTGAGCTTGAATGGCAAGCACTTTAACAAGTGAACCACTTCACCAGCCCTATTAAAGTTTCATCTCACTTTAAAGAAGCAAATTACAAAGATCTTTAAAATAAGGAATGTTCCTGCCCCATCAGTTAAAATAAAACTAAAGCGTTGTTCATGTTTCCTTTTAATAAAATAATGTGAAGATTAGGAGATATAGTTGAAACAAAATTGAAATAATTTAAGAAGATTGAAGCAATATAAGACCCCCATTAAATTACCACATCATCATCTTTACAGTATATTAACCAAGTATTTCTCTTAAGTACCAAAGTAAGAAAAAAAAAAAAAATGATGGCAAAACACACACATTCTCTTTCTCATTAAAATATGCAGTCACCTATAAGTTCTAAAAAGGTTACTAACTACAATCTGATGGGTATATACTAAGGATAAATTAAAATGGGAAATGCTTCCCAGAGCAGGTGGCACATACTACAATTTAAACACTCAGAGGCTGGGGTAGGAAGCTCGTAAGTTCAAGCCCTGTTTTCATCAAATGGCGGGAGGTATGGGTGGAGGAAGGTTGTCACATGATAAAATTAAGAAACTGTACATTTTAAGAACATTTGGTTACTTACAACTGCAAACTCATCTCTGTCAAGCTTTCCATCATGGTCAATATCGCTCAACTCCCAAACCTTAAAGAGGAGAGGTGAGAACAATTAATGCTCTTATTTTATGTTCCACTTAGGGACACGAAGAAAACATTTACTAGCAGAGTATGAGAGTACCTGGTCATTAAGTGCCATAAAAAGAATCTGGACTTCGTCTTAATTGCAGTAAGAAGTTAAAGCAATAAGATGATATTATTATTTTATATTATATTATTTGAATATTGTAATATTCAAAGTTTATCAATCTCATACTGACCATACAATAGAGAAAAAGCTTTGCTGGCATGGTGGACTTGAGTTCAAGATTGGCCTAGTCTAAGAGAGTTCCACCCAGGACAGCCTGGGCTACACCTGATGACCCAGGGGCTATAGCACAGCATTTCTGGCGATGTGATATTAGTCTCCACCACCACCACCAGAGCATCTAACATTCCATGAATTTATTTTTAACATGTATTCTATTAAGAACATATATTATCACATTTAATCCTTGGACTCTAACAACTGAAAATTATACCCAATTTAAAGATTTGAAAACCAACACACAGTTTCTAAGGACTTTCCCAAAGTCACTTAAAGAAGCAGGGCAGCCTCTGTAAACTGGCTGCTTACACGAGAACTGGGGGCTTAGAGAGAATAGTTATGGTGTAAAACATGAAAGAAGAAAGGAGAGAAATTACTTTGGAAACAGATCAAAAGTGGCAAGTAATAGGGAGAAATCCAGAAAAAAATTAGTGATCGTGAATTTATTTTAGCATTTCTCAAAAGCCTATATATAACAAAAGAGAAGGCAAATAATTAGCAAATGCAAAATTGAGTTTTTAGTAAAATCAAAGACTTCTTAACAAAGTTAAAAAATTAAAGTCTTAAAAGCATTTAGGAAGAAAAAGATCTACATAGAAAAGCAGGAAGTTCAAGCTAGAATCTATGATTTCATCAGATAGGATATTGAAGAACAATGTAGAAAAAGAGCTAAGAATAAACATATGGAACTGGACGAGCATAGAAATTAAATAAAGAAAAAATAATTTCTGAAGACACCAAGAGAGAGATCTTACAAGTTGAAAAAAGTCATGGAGATGATGGTGATGGTGGCTTAACATTACTGAAGTGCACATTTAGCACGTGCACTATATGGGCAGGGGAGGTGACTCAGCTAATAATAAAGTACTTTCCATGCAAACATGAGGGCCTTAGCTCAATTCCCAGACTCACATAAAAAGGATGGAGTTAGGCCAGGCGGCAGAGGCGGACACCTTTAATCCCAGCACTCAGGAGGCAGAGCCAGGCAGATCTCTGAGTTTGAGGCCAGCCTGGTCTACAGAGCGAGATCCAGGACAGGTACCAAAACTATACAGAAAAACCTATCTCAAAAAAACCAAAAAAAAAAAAAGGTTGAGGTCAGAGCTGGGAGGATGGCTCAGTGGTTAAATGCACTTGTGGCTCTTGCAAAGCACCCAGGTTCAGTCCCCAGTACCCACATGGTGGATCACAACCATCTATAATGCCAGTTTCAGAGGATCCAATGGCCTCTTCTGACCTTTATGAGTGCCAGGCACACACATGGTGGACATATATATATATTCAGGCAAAATAAACATAAAATAAATCTTTAAAAAAAAAAAAAGACTAGGTGTCTAGTCTCAGGATAAGGAAAGAACATGCCTCAAAAAAACAAAACAAAGCAAAAAATAAGGTAAGAAAATAAGAAAACACAGTAACAGTTCCTGAAAGCAACACCTGAGGCTTCCATGTGGACACACATGTGTGAGCACACTCAAGAGAGAAAAAACAGAAAACAAACAAAATCCAAAAAAGACAGAAGGGGCTAGCTTGACAATGTGGCAGGTAAAGGTGCTTGCTGCCAAACCTAATAACCGAGTTCTACCCCCAGGACTCACATGACAGAAAGAGAAAACCAAGTCCATCAAGCTGTCCCTAATCTTCACACTGGTGTACTATGGCATACCCCCAAAACACACACACACACACACACACACACACACACACACACAAATTAAAAAGACAAGGGGGAAGTAAAGGAGCCTGAGATCAAGGAATTAAAGTCTAACAAACATCTAGGAAAAAAATTCAAGAAACAGTCAGAACAAAATTTATGACTTTATACTCCTTAAAACAAGACCCTATAATACACAGGATAAGGTAGAAGACATAAAATACAGATGGTCTCGGCCTGGAGAGATGGCTCAGCAGTTAAGAGCATTTGCTGCCCTTCCAATACTCACATGGTGGCTCACAACTGCTTGTAACTCCAAGTCCAAGGGATCCCTCACCCTCTTCTGTACTCTATAGGCATCTGACTTATATGTGCATACGCCCACGCCCCCACCCCCGCCACACATACACACGTACACATAATTAAAAAGAAAAATAAATCTTTAAAAATTACAGATGGTCTCTTAAAATTTATCAAACAACTAGATTATTCAAGTATACATGAAAAAAATGGACTTACATATGTAACTAATATCAATTATTCATTTTTTTTAAACAGAGAATAACTAAAACCAGAAATACAATGATAATAATTTACATGTTACAAATAAAGAAAATCCTGTACTAACACAACTTTAATAAGACCTGTCTATATATTAAACAATGAGCTATTAGTGCTCCTGGTAAGTATAAAATTAAAATATGTAATAACTATATCTAGCACAATACTGCAATCCCAGCATTCATGAGACTCAGGCAAGAGGTCTATGAGTTCCAGACCAGCCTGAGCTATACATTAAGACCATCTCAAAACAAACAAACAAATTACATTTAAAGTTTGCTATCTTACTCTTCCAAGGATTTCCACAGGTAACTTAGAGTTGAGCAATACTGGTTTCACTTTATCACCAGACAAAAATCCATCCACTGGACTCAAACTGTCAAAAATTGCATCATATTTGGCTTTGTCTTCAGACTACAATGTGAAAAGAAAGATGACAAGTTAAACAATCAAGAAAAGGATTTAGCTGCATATATACGAATAAAATCCTCAGTCAGGCAGTGGTGGCACACACCTTTAATCCTAGCACCCGGGAGGCAGATCCAGGTAGATCTCTGTGAGTTTGAGGCCACCCTGGGCTACAGAGTGAAATCCAGGACAGGTACCAAAACTACACAGAAAAACCCTGTCTCAAAAAACCAAAAAAAAAAAAAAAAAAAAAAAGGTTGAGGTCAGAACTGGGAGTTTTGAGGTCTACAGAGCGAGATCCAGGACAGGCACCAAAACTATACAGAGAAACCCTGTCTTGAAAAACAACAAAAAACAAAAACAAAACAAAAGAATAAAATTCTCAAGTAACATACAATAGATTCTTAAGCTAACATTTTCAAAACCGTTTCATCAAAATATAGTAAATCATTTCAAAGTGTCTTGTTGGAACACTAGCTTTGCTCTCCTACTGTCTAAGACTCCAACAACTTCAGAGACAGAAAGAATGCTTTGAGGAGCAGCTAGTCCACTCAACTGGCCAGACCTAGAGCAAGGGAGTAACTTTTCCAAGACGACATTGGCAATGATATTCTATCTTCAATTCAAAGAAATAAAAGTCTGGGGTTGGGGGTTTAGCTCAGTGGTAGAGCGCTTACGCAAGGCCCTGGGTTCGATCCTCAGCTCTGGCCAAAAAAAAAATAGAAAAGAAAAAAGAAAGAAAAGTCTAATGCAGAACAATGTATTTTGAGGGAAGGGAAGGGAAGATTTAAAAGTTGCTACAAAATGGCTACCAGAGCTAAAGCATTACTCAAAATTTTCAACTTCAGTATTTTCCCTGCACTCCTTGAACATGCACATGAAAGTCCAATGCAGAACAATGTATTTTGAGGGAAGGGAGGAAGATATTTTTAAGTAGGAAACAAAAGAAATGAAGAAACTTATTTACCTTTACAGCCCAAGGGAGCTCGGCAAGTGAAGTCCCACTGGTTAGCAAAGGACTGCTGGAATCATGCTAGGCAATAACGAGAACAATGAACTGTTGAGGTCCTCATGCCAGTGATCAATGAAGAAAATGTGTTTTTTCCACTTAAATGTATTTGCGCAAACTGCTAGGTATCAACACTATTTTACTTTCGTTAGACCTTCATCTACTGTCCACTGAAATAAAACCTTTTCCCCAATATTATTTAAGGAAAGCAGACCAGAAAAACTTATTTAGCACTTGTAAGTTACCTGTATATGATACCTACTGGCAGCACATTCAAGTTATTACTTTACCTGGCTCAAGAGACAGGTAAATACATTTGAAAAATCTCGGTATTATACTTAGGCAACAAATACTTATGACAACCCTTGTAAGTCATGTTTAAACAGAGAAATATAGACATTCTCAAAACTGAAGCTAATTTTTTTTTTACTTTATTATTTTATTTTATGTGTATGAGTATTTTGCCTGAATGTATGTATGTCTGTGTACAATGTACATGTCTGGCAACCATGCAGACCAGAAAAGTGTGTTGGATTCCCAGGAACTTGAGTTACAGACAATTTAATCCACCATGTGGGTGCTGGGAAGGGAGCCAGGGTCCTCTGAATGAGAAGCCAGTACTCTTTACTGCTACACCAGCTCTCTGGCTTAATATTCTAAAACATTATGTTTTAAAGAGAAGGGGTAAAACACTTGGCCAGTAGGTGCAAGGCCGTGGGTTTAGCTCCAACAGCACCAAAATTAAATTTAAAATTAAAACAAGAGCCATTAACTTCTGAATAAGTTGGGGTGGGGCTGATAAGCTGTATCATATATAAAGACATTTCCTAAATAATGATAATCAAAATATTATAAAATTGGCACACAGCTAAACAGATCTATAAACAGGAAAACCCAGAAAGACATCAAAATGTGAATGGCAGTCAGGTGGTGGTGGCGGCGGCGGTGGCGGCGCACGCCTGTAATCCCAGCACTCGGGAGGCAGAGGCAGGCGGATCTCTGTGAGTTCGAGGCCAGCCTGGTCTACAAAGCTAGTCTAGGACAGGCTCCAAAGCTACAGAGAAACCCTGTCTCGGGGAAAAAAAAAAGAAAGAAAAGAAAAGAAAAAATGTGAATGGCTTTTAGGTCATCACTGATGTGGCATTTGAAATTGGCAGAATGATTATTCAATACATTATTAATTATATATGATAAGTACCATGGAAGAATTAATTTGAATCCACATTCATACTTCCACCAGAAATAAAAAATATAGAAAAAGAAAAAGTAAGTTTTAGCTTTACAATATGTTTACCTAAAACAATTTCATCATAGGAGCAAAAACATAACCCAGTAAAAGACAAATGACAAATTGGAAGAGTATATTTGCAAATGATATGGGTGGAGAATTAACTTGCTAATTTTTAAAGAACCTCTAGAATTCAGAAAGAAAAAGAATTATTGCTCAAGAAAAATAGTCACAGTCTACAATTAGACATTCTCATAGCGCAACAAAAACCATTCAGTGTCTTAAAACTAATCTATCTCGCCAGACAGTGGTGGCACACACCTTCAATCCTAGTACTCAGGGAGGCAGAGGCAGATGGATCTCTGTGAGTTGGAGGCCAGCCTGATCTACAAAGTGAGTTCCAGGACAGGTTCCAAAGCTACACAGAGAAACTGTCTCAAAAAAAACAAAAACAAAAACAAAAACAAAAACAAAAACAAAAAACAAAAGAAAAAAACCCAAAAAAACCCAAAACCAAACATCAACAACTACAAAAACCTAATCAATCTCACCTATAAGTTAAAAAGACAAATCTAGACACTAACATGCCATTTGTCACCAAGCTGACATGGATCTATAATCTGACAAGAGCATGTGAGCAAAAACACAAGGAAATTGACATGCCAACCAACTGCTGGTAAACGTGAAATCATACATGCAAAAACTCTTAAAGACAATTTCACTTTTGAAAGTTTACAATTATATTTCTACATATAGAAGATGACATAAAATTACTATTTGATGCCACGTTTTTCCTTAAAGAATTATCCACATGCCTATATTGAAATTTATATAAATTTTAGTAAACATAAAGAAATACCATGCAAACATTAAAACATATTCATTTTAAAGGGTATGGAGTCAAATACATAGAATGCTATCATTAGAAAACTAAGGAATGTATATTTATATTTTTTATATGCACATATTACTCTGAAAGACATATACAAAACTAGTCATAGCAGTAGTTACTAAGAAAGAAAATCAGGTAGCTAAGTGACAGGGATTAAAGCAGAAAAACTGATTTCTTTCAGATCATGTGGTATAATTTTTTTGCTAAGTATGAATACTGTATGTGTTTGTGTATGTTTCTGTAAGTAGGATCTCTCACTTGACTCAGAGCTCACTGATTCCATTTGGTTAGCTAGCCAGCTATGCCCTGGAGAATCCTGTCTCACCTCCTGAATTCTGGGATTATAGGCAGGTCACTGTGCCTACCCAGCCTTTTACATGGGCACTAGTGACTGAACTCCAGTCCTCATGCTTACGGGGCAAGCAGTTTACCCAGTGAACCATCTCCCCAGCCTTACTCTTTCCACTTAAATACATCTTACATAAAAAAAATTATTGCTTACAAATCTTGGTGGAGGAACAGCCAGATTCAAGCTACTCAGTGAAACTTCCAGTCCATTCTGGGCACATGCCACAAGCCGCAAAGCAACAAAGAATTCCTGACAAAGAAAAGCATAAACATTAGCTTTTCTCCCAAATCTACTTTCTTTTAAACTTTATGATCTGAAAATGTAAAATAATTCACAATTATTCCACAGTATTATGTAGCAACAAATAAAACAAGATATTTGCTTCAAAAACATTTGCCTTAAATTGAGAAAAGAAACATGTACAAAGATTTTTCTAACATTATTAGTAAAGTAAAAAAATACTTAAACTGTGGTATATGAAAGTAGAAACTGTACAAAATATTCATATTTTAAAGACTATTCAATATCACTAAAAAATGTTGTCTGTTAACTGAGAGGTCTTTGAGTAGGGGAGTCTAAAGTGAGTTAATAACTAACTTATCAAAAGCCATCTCTGGAATGGGACATGTAATTTAGAAATTGGATCAGAAGTACAAGAGTCAATCACCGCTATTCCAGAGGAGCTATAGAAAACTACTGGGCAGCATCTGAAACAATTTTAACTGATGGACTTAAAAATATTTACAAATCAGCCAGGTGTAATGGAACATACTTTTAAGCCCAGCACTCAGAGGCAGAGGCAAGCAGATCTCTGTGAGTTCAAGTCCAGCCTGGTCTAAAGAGTGAGATCCACGACAACCACAGAGAAACCCTGTCTTGACAGACAACAAACAATTTATAAATCTTCCACAAAGGTCCTTGTCTCAATTCAAGCCTAATTAAGTAAGTAATAAATGTAAAGAAGCTCAATTTATTTGTTTTCGGTTGTTCTCAGTTAGATAGGCTTGACAACAGAATGGGTGTTTTGTTCCAGTCGTATTTTTTCCAGTTTTTCAACATCCTAGGACTGTTGCCGATTCAGTATTTCACTCTAACCATCCCCATTCTTACCTATCCTCATCTTACCTATTTCTTCTTACCCTTTGTACCTTTTCTTACTTTTCAAGCTATGTGCTGTATTCCATACATGTCTCTTGAGAGACTCCCCTTGGGCCTGGAAATGTTACTTAATGGTAGAGTACTTTGTCTCACATACATGAGAGACCCTTGTTTTTTATCTCTAGCAACACACAGCGCTTGCTCATGCTCTTGTTCTCTCTCTCTCTCTCTCTCTCTCTCTCACTCACTCACACACACACACACACACACACACACACACACACACACACAGTCTCCCTCTCTCCCTCTTCCTCTCTCTGTCTCATACTCTCTCTATCTCCCTGTCTCACTCTCTCCTTTTCTCATTCATTCTCCCTCACTCCCTCTCTCTCTTTTTTCCTCTCTCTCCTTTTTTTTCATTTACTTAGGAAATTTCTGTGTCATAAGACTTCGACTCTCCCAGTTAGCCTACATCACAAATAACTTCCTAGCTTCTTCATCCTGCTCATTGTCTTAGCTCAGGCAAAAATGATGCTTCAAAGCTCTTCTCCATCTCCAGAGCATCATAAAGCATTTCTACTTCTTCTTTGACCTTCTGTCTGCTCCACTAAGCTTTCAATTGTTTGTATTCTTCAACTACTCTTAAAGAATGAGATCCCACTTCCACACTGTGGATGAGCTCTGAAGTGAAGTAATTCTTCATTAAATTCTAGCTCTGCTACTTGAAACTGCAATGCCATGAGCAATTTAAATAAAATTCTTCCCTAAAAGGAGGACAGTCTAATACTATCCACTTTGCAATATATTAGGGGCAATGAAACAAAACTATTCTGTAGGTAGAAAGTACCAAGTGTCATTTTTGTCATACAGATTCTCGGATTTCTTTTCTTTCTTTCAAAAGATAATCCAAACTGTCTTATCTTTGGGTTGGAGAGATGGTTCAGTGGATAAGTGCTTGCCAAGTAAGAGTGAGGACTGAAGTTCAGATCCCCAGAATGCACATAGAGCTGGATGTAGTAGTACACATTTGTAATCCTAGCATGCTATGACTAGATGAGAGATACGGAAGGGGAACTACAGAAGCTCATGGGCCAGCTAGTCGAGCATATGCAGCTGAAAAACTACAAAGGAATCCCACCTCAATCAAGGTGGAAAGTGAAGGTTGACACCTGACGGTGTCCTTTGATCTCCACATGTGCACATGGGCACATACACAAGAACATGTACACACATTAAACACGCTTTTTTTTTTTAAGTATGCCTTTGCTATAGTTTAGATCTTAAATTTCCCCCTATACACACACCAAGCTCATTTGCTAAAAGCGTTGTCCCTGATGGTGCTACTAGAAGGTGAAGAAACTTTAGAGATACTGGGACCCCAGGCCCTTCCTCTCTTTTTCCTTCTCAGCAGCAGGGCGGTGAGCAAGCTTTCATTCACTGTGCCTTACTGCTTTGATGTTCTGCTTCATCACAGACCCAGAAACAATGTAACCAAATGACTGTAGCTGAAATTTCTGCAACCATTGAGTCAACACAAATCTTTCTTCAAAAAGCAAAACAAAACACTGCCTTCAGTGTAAACCCAAACTTCAATGGCAGACCCATATATCTAACAACCTGGATGTAACAAAGACAACTCAAATTCATTCAATGTGTAGGACTACCAGTGAAGAAATTATTATACTACAACTTCCTAAGAGGAACTACACCTGTCACCTTCACCTCTGCACTTCTGAAGTCTGGCTCTTAACAAACACTTGCTGATTGAGTGGACCATACCCGAGTGCCCATACGTCTTCAGTGTCTTGAACTGGCCCTTCTACCTAGAACCTCCAATGAGAACTACTACAATCTAGTCCTGAAATCCTAATAAGAGACTGGGTATTCTTGAGGCCAGAGAGGATGATTCAATCATTAAAATCATTGGATGCTCTTCAGAGTACATGGGTTTGAGTCCTAGTACCCACTTGGCAGTTCACAACTATCTATAATTCCAGTTCCAGAGGATCAAAAGCCCTCTTCTGACCCCCTGTAGGCACCAGGCACACATGTGGTACACAAACATGCACATACATGCAGGCAAAACATCCATACACATAATTTTCTTATAAAAGAAGCTGGGTATTTTGACTCTATCACTAATTATTATTCTCATCTCTTTTCAGTTTTTGATCTTGTTTTAGCTATGCTCTCAGGGAAAATGAGCTTTACATAGTGGTGCTAAGCAAGAGTATCAGGATATAGCAAACTTCCAAAAAGCCAAACACTAAAGCATACACATGGCATTCAACACCTTCGGCTATAACCAGGTATATTTATAGACTAGAGTGTACTTCGATCCTGTGTACCACTTTTGGTTAACAGGTAAGAAACAAAACCTACACAAGAATTCAGGTTTGATTAGCCCAAAGACTCCCTTCAAAGGTCTGGGCTTATCGATAGTAACATTTACTATTAAAACCAATGTAACTTATGATCTAGTATATTCAAAAAATTTAATTAATACAAAACAAAGGACAAAGTCCGTCTGTAAGAGATATATATTAGCCGGTGTAGTTAGAGTTCTCCTGCCTGGCCCACAGTCAGGACAAATCTCTCTCACCCACCAGGCCCATAGATGCTCAGAACCAACCAAGTAAACACACAGAAACTTATATTGCTTACAAACTGTATGGCCATGGCAGGCTTCTTGTTATCTACTTCTTCTATCTTAAATTAACCCATTTCTATTAATCTATACTTTGCCACGTGGCTTGTGGCTTCCTGGTGTCTTTACATGTTGCTTGTCATGGCGGCAGCTGGCAGTCTCTCTTCCCCCAGCCTTCTTGACCGACTGGACGTGCAGGAACCATAGAAAGGTGACCACTAAACTTTGCTTGACAAAATGGTCCTTCAGGTTCCTGCTTCACAAAGGGAACTGCCAGACATTCTACAGGACACTGAGAGAAATGACCGAGAGACTCTAGTCCTGTGGGCTGAAGACAAATGCCCCAACTTTACAAAGGAACATTAGGTGACTGTCCAGGCTGTCCTGTCTACTCTTGCAAGACTCCTGAAAAATGCTTGCATTCTTCTCCCGGTTCTCAGGTAATACTATATCCTTTTGAGGCCTTTGATGTGGTTGAAGAATAGATAGTTATAATTTCCTCAGTTATGACAAAAGATAAGTTAGATATAAAACCTTAGACTCACAAATATAAGATAGATATCTTCTTTAATATTGTAACTGTAATTCTTGCTTGATAATTGTTTTATTACCTGAAATTTTACTATATAAAAGTTAAAACCCTGCTTTAAAAAAAAAGAAAAGGGTAAGTGCTGTAGGATGTTCTGTATGTCAAATGTGTTGCTCTGACTGGTTAAAATAAATAAAGTGCTGATTGGCCAGTAGCCAGGCAGGAAGGATAGGGTAGGCGGGACAAGGAAGAGGAGAATGCTGGGAACAGGAAGGCTGAGGAGAGGGATACTGCCAGCCGCCGCCATGACAAGATGTAAGGTACTGGTAAGCCACGAGCCAAGTGGCAAAGTATAGATTAATAGAAATGGGCTAAATATAAGAGTAAAAGCTAGACAATGGTAGGCCTGAGCTAATGGCCAAGCAGTTTAAATAATATAAGTGTCTGTATGATTATTTTATATGTGGGTTGTGGGACCGCTGGGGTTTGGTGGCACCTGGAGAGAAACTCTCCAACTACAAGCCGGGTGGTCGTGGCACACACCTTTAATCCCAGCACTTGGGAGGCAGAGCCAGGCGGATCTTTGTGAGTTCAAGGCCAGCCTGGTCTACAGAGTGAGATCCAGGATAGATGCAAAGCTACACAGAGAAACCTTGTCTTGAAGAAAAGAGAGAGAGAGAGAGAGAGAGAGAGAGAGATTTTATATAAAAGCTTCAGTAAAACAGTGTCACCAAACTTTAGCATTCAGATAGCTAAATATTCAGTAGTTAAAAATACTTTCAATGTTAGGACACATGGTCTTAAAAAAACTAATTTTGAGCTTAAAAATAAAAATCTGCTACTTTTTATTTCAAATTAGAGAGAGAAAAGCCTCATCTGAATCTCTTAATCTTACTTGTTTGTTCAGGACACCTTTGCCATCTGTGTCAGCTAAATCCCAGATCTGAAATGTAAGAGTTAAAAGAATCAATTTCTATATATACTTTTAAAAAGTCTTTTAAAAGATAAATTAAATCCCTGTAATTTATAACTTCATGATCTGTGTAAACAAATCTAAGAATCATTAGAAATTATTCAATGCAACTCTTTCACAAAGACATGAAAGCCTAGGATAAGAGATCTGGCCCAAGAACATTAAAGGAATGAGGGAAAAATTAAACCCAAGTTCCACCTTCTAGTCAAATGCCCTTTTCAACTAGCCCAGAGTTTAACTGTAAGTCAAATGCTGTCTACTGAAATGTACTACCCTGATTTTGATTCTTATTAAGATGAATTTTTTTCCTATAGAGGGTTAATGTTTATCTATGAATTTGAAACTATTAGTATTGATTATTTTTTAAGATTTTTATTATGTATCAATATCATGCATAACAACCTGGCAAGAGCGGGGCTTTCCACCTCTTTTCTTTCTAATCCCTCACTCTGCTTTGTACATTAAACAGAGGCACCTTTACTGAGGAAAAAAGGATAGGTCCAACTGTTTGAGTGGGTAGCAATGTTCCTACTCTACACTGTACCTCCCCACAATACTCAAGTGTACAATTACTTTCTCATTTCACCCTAGTCAAAAGTGATGCTTCTAAAATGCTCAACAACACTTTAATTTCTTTAACTTTCTTATTTATCTTTGTGTCTTTCACATCATGTATCTCTATCCCATTCATTTCCCTGTCCCTTCATATCCATCTATATCCTTACAACTTTACCCCCAAAATAAAATAAAATAAAATTTAAGAGTAAAAAGAAAAAAGAACAATCAATCTTGTCATGGAAGCTGCAGTGTGACACATTGAGTCACACACTATACCCTTTAGTCCATATATCTGTACTTGCAAGTGCTCATTGCCAAGAATTGTTGGACTGGTTCGAGGCCTCTGGTTTCTGCTGCACTGTCAATGCTGGGCCCTCACTGGGACTTCTCTTGGTTATCCTGCTGTTGCCCTGTGTCATGGGAATGCTGCAGTTGGATCTGCAGGACTGGTCCCTTCACATGCTCCAGCAGATCACAGATGGGGTAGATGCTGGCGAGGGCCAACTCATAACCCTGGTTCTAGGCCTGGGTAGTTGCGGGGTTGTTCAGTCTTCCAGCTCTCCCTTGTCCTCACCACCAGGGCAAGCTTTCCTGAATTGTGGGGGTGAACAGGGGCGGGGCCACTTCCCCCACCTTCACATCCTCAGATCTGTTCTCCCACAGCTACACCATCAGGGCCAGCCCTACTGTGTTGCTCAGGTGTGGTGTAAGGGCACTCTCCCTAGTGCTGCAGCTGGCGAGGGGCAGAGACAGCTCTGCCACTCTTATGACCACAAGGCCAGCTCTCCCACCTGCCTCAGGCGTTAATGAGTGGGGGTGGGGGAGGGGAGGGTATCCCCCCCCCATGCTGCCACATGACATATGAGCAATGGGGACAGCTCTCCCATGCTCACACCTTCCGGGCTGGCTCACCCACACCTCCACCAGTGGGGTTGGCTCTATTGTGCTGCCCAGGCGAGGTACAGGACCTGCTCTCCCGAGTGTTGCAGCTGGCATCACCTTAATTTTCAAGAGGATAATTCACTACACCACAACTCCAATCCCATTACTACAACTGCTCCTATGACTCAGTTCTAACTTGTTTCTTGATTGTATCCTGAATTTATCTGCAGTTCTACTATGCTTCTCCATATTCATTATAATCTAGTTATAATAAGCACATCCTACCTTTCCGAGAATCAAGTCTGGAAGCCCGGATTTTTTCAGGAATGCAGCAGCATCTGAAGCCAACACCCTTCCAGTATGGCCTGTGTCAACCTGAAAAGACAAGAAACAGGAAACTGACAATAAAACACAAAATCAAAATTATACCACTTCTCCATCTCTCCTCCTAATTTATGAATTGGAACCAGAATCCTTCTGCTAACAAGAGCAAGGTCCCTGCAGAGCCTCCTAAGTACGGTACCATCTACACAGTAGTCAATTTGCAAAACAGTTTATCATGTCTATTATACAAGTAAAAAACAAGCTCAGGAAAAGCAAGGGAGTAGAGTCAGAACGTGAACACAGATCTTCTAACTCCACATTTTTATGGTTGTCATTTAAATGCCAATATAAGAAAAAAATATTTCCTAGAAGTCTTCTGACAACTGGAATAGCTGAATATGATCTGACTCTTCATATAATTTTAGGTTAACTTCTGCTTTTATATCTCCTCTTAGAAATTATAATGCTTAAGAAAAATCAAAGCAGTATCAGCTTTGATAAGTCATAACAAACTTTCTGTAGTACACTAAGGGGAATACATCATTCTGACTAACGGGGACTTATCCTTTAAGACAGAATGAGGCCACCACAAACAAGAGGAGAGGAAAACCTTGTTTTTGTAAAGACTTCCTAGCTTTCTATTTGTAAATATGAAAAGTAAATCTTAAAAGTCCCGGGAAAGGAAATATTATACTAGGATATTCATGAACTAGCTGTTTCTAGTTTAGTAAAGAAACTAAGTTTACTGTAAACACATGAAGTAGTCACACAGCCCAGTCCCAGAAAGAAGAAAAGAAAAAAGCTCTCAAGGGCAAGAACAGGCCAAATCAGGCACTCAGCAAGAAACAAAGACCTGCCTGATCCTTCAGTTTTGGGGGAAGAAGGAAGTACAGAAGTATCAGGAATATGCCTCTAGAATTCTCCAGAACTACTTTTCTTTATCCACTTCCTGATCATGGTAGGAAAGGAACATTCACACCCAGCATAACCTAAGTATCAATGCGCTCAGAGTAAATATAGACTGAATTAATTATTTACATACTGAATCCTAACATGGAATCTTATCTTCTATTCTTGCAGTCATGGTAACAAATTAAAAACATCCATTTACATTCATCTACAGGCAGTTTCTACAGTCCTTTGATTTCTGCAAAAGACTGCTATAAACTACAAACTAGAACTGATGTCTTCAACAGGGGTTGGGGATTTAGCTCAGTGGTAGAGCGCTTGCCTAGCAAGCGCAAGGTCCTGGGTTCGATCCTCAGCTCAAAAAATAAAACAGAGTTCCATAGCCTCACAAAGGACTTTAAATTTCAACATTTGAAAAATAGACTTCTGGGCTGAGAATACAGCTCAGTGGTAGAGCGCTTACTCAGCATATATGAAGCCTTATATTCAATTTTCAGTACAGTAAAAGAAAAGGAATAAAAAGCAGACAAATTGGCACATACCTTTTTAACAATTATGTATGTGTTGTTTTGCCTGCACATAGGTCTATGTATCATATATGTGCTCAATGACCACAGAGGCCAGAAGAGGGTAGTGGGATCCCCTAGAGCTGGAGTTACAGATGGTTTTCAGTAACCACGTGGGTGCTAGAAATTAAACCCAGGTCCTCTGGAAAAGAGAGCCTGTATTCTTAACCACTGAACCATCTTTCCAGTCCCAGCATATGCTTTTAATCCCCACACTTGGGAGGAGGAAAGAGAACTGGGAGTTCAAGACACACTCCCTTTACACAAGTTTCAAGGCTAGTCTGGGCTGCATAAAATCCTGTCTCAATAGCTGGGCATAGTGGGTGTGCATGCCTTTGATCCCAGCACTCCAGAGGCAGAGCAGAGGCAGAGCAGATGCAGAGAGATCTCTGAGTTCAAGGCCACCCTGATCTACAGATTGGGTTCCAGAACAACCAGCCAGGGATACACAGAGAAACGCTGTCTCAAAAAAACAAAAGAGAAAAAGAAAAAAAGATCCCATCTCAAAACAGGAAGAAAAAGACTTCTGGTAATAACTTCTGGTAATAACATCACCGAAAGAACTTTTAGACTAGATTAGTAAACTTAATGAGGCTTTGAGCTTCCTCTCAGCCCAGAAGCTGATCTACTACACAAAAACAAACTCCAGACACAAGACAATCAGAAAAGATCACACAGGACTGAACAAATTGTTTAAACTTAAATGGTGCCTGTTACTTGGAATGTTACTGAGATTTTTATTTTTCAGGCATTAGAGGTTGAACTTAAGGTCTCCTACATGCATACACACTATGATGAGTATACACTGAGCTGTATTACCCAGTCCTCTACTGGTGTGACTTTATTTTTATTTTTTAAAAGATCAGGTCTTACTATATTGTCCAAGCTAACTCTGAACTACCTGGCTCAACTGAGCCTCCTGCCTCACATTTTTTTCCTTCTTTTCCCTTCTTTTTCTGTTATTTTGAGGGTTGGTGGGAGGAGGTTCTTTATAAATAAAAAAAAATTTAAATTATTTCTGTGTGATGGGGGCAGGGGCATGGCATGTATGTAGAGATCAGAGGACAGCTTTTGAGAGTATGTTTTTCAGTACCTTTGCCTATACAGTCATCTCAGAAGTCCTTCCTCCTATTGTTTGTTTGTTTGTTTGTTTGCTTACTTCAAGGGTACCTCCTAACCCCATTTCTACTTCCCAAGAGCTGGGATCAGTTTCACCACCATGCCCAACTCTTTTTACAGACAGAGTCTCACTGTGTAACTCAGGCTAGCCTCAAATTCATGACTTCCCTGCCTCAGCCTCCTGAGTGGTGAGATTACAGACATCATGCCCTATGGTTCAAGTTCTATTTGTTTTGTTGAGATAGTGTGTAGTGGATATTTGTTCTATCTATGACCTTGAAGTACCTGCCCCTGGGGCATGGCTCAGAGCTACCCTTAAGACCTGAGACACGTACACCCTCCGCCCTCTCTTTTCTCCCTGTGGGCTTGGATGCTGAAATGGACCAGGCAGAAGAACAACACTGGACTGTACCTCAGACTTCCAGGACCCTATGATAAATCTCCCATGCTGTAGTGAGTCTTCCTCCCTACTAAATTCCTTTACCCTTTAAGCAGACTCCATGGATTTCTCACAATAATAGTGTTTTATATATGTAGACCAAGCATGCATCAAACTCCAATGTAACTGAAGATGACCTGAATGACCCTCCTGCCTCAACATCCCAAGTTCTAGGATCACAGGTGTGTACTACTACAATTGCCTAGGGAAACCTTAAGGATATCATTCATCATCCTCACCCCCACTTCCCAGTGCTTGGGACAGAACACAGGGCTTTGTGCATGTTAAACAAACAGTCTACCAATAAGGTATACCCCAAGTTCAAAATGTAAAAAAAAAAAAAAAAAAAAAAAAAAAAGTACTTTCTTTTTCTTCTTAGGCTATATCAATACTTAATTAGTAGGCTCCACTATTGTAAACTGAATAAAAAACATTTTCCAATATGACCTGACTTCTTTGACCCATCAGAATACCAAAACAGTAATTTTACTGAAGACTACTTTTTATGACAATATAATCACAAAGATTCAACAATTTCTTTGGCTTTTTAAAAAGATATAATTAATTAAAATAATCAAGTGTACAACACAACACCATATTTAAGAACAATTCTCTTTTTTTTCTAATAGAACAAGTTATCTGTAAAGAATAGTGACATGATTGATATGGAGTCAACATCTATATAAATCTCTCCTAGGCCGGGCAGTGGTGGCACATGCCTTTAATCCCAGCACTCGGGAGGCAGAGGCAGGTGGATCTCTATGAGTTCGAGGCCAGCCTGGTCTCCAAAGCGAGATCCAGGAAAGGCGCAAAGCTACACAGAGAAACCCTGTCTCAAAAAACAAAAAACAAAACAACAACAAAAAACAAACCTCTCCTAGAATGACTGGGATAGGTGGAGAAAAGAGATGGCGCCGTCAGGAAAGCACTTATCTTACAAGCATTAGGACCTGAATTCCAACATCCCATTTTGGATGCCCAAAATGCTTTAAAACTCAAGTTTGGATCCCCAGAACTCAAGTAAAAGACTGGGTAAGGTGGTAACCTGCAATTCTAGCAATGGTGAGATAGAAGTCAGAAACAGGTAGATCCCAGGAGCTGAAAAGCCAGCTTAGCTTAGACTATTTGGCCAAAAACACAGGCCAGCAAGAGAGACCTTGTCTCAAACAAGAGGTGGAGGGCACCTGTGTAAAGACACTTCAACTTCTATGTGCACACACATATATGTATGTGTACACACACACACACACACACACACAGAGAGAGAGAGAGAGAGAGAGAAAGAAAGAAAACTGGCCTACTATCCAGTTTTATAAAGTCCCACCATCACAGGTAGTAAAATACGTGTTTTAGCTAAGAACTTTGGCATATCTGAGGAAAACAATTCTAATTCATATATACAACTGGAAAATATGGTGGAAAGAATTTCCAAGGTTTAGACACTAGCCTAAAGCCCAAAGAACAAATAAGAAAAGTTTAAAAGTTCAAAGAGCAGGCATGAAGCCAGGCATAGTGATAAGCGCCTGTAACCCTAGCACTTGAGACCAACAGGTAGGAGGATCAGCAGTTCAAGGCCAGCTTCTGCTACACAGCAAGCCTGGGGCCAGCTTAGGCTACAATGACACCTTGTCCCTACCCCTTCCAAAAAAGATTTCAGGCATTGTGGTACATGCCTACAATCCCAGCACAGGGGAGGCCGAGGAAGGGGGACTTAAGAGTTTAAGGTTACATAGCAAGACCCTGTCTCTAAGACAAAACAGAAAATATAATCAACACTGGCATGGCTGCCCACTATAACCTAGCACTTGAGAGCAAAGGCAGGAGAATCAGAAGTACAAAACTATTCTCAACTACATCATGAGTTTGAGTCCAGCTTGAAAGCTTATCTCAAAAAGACGAATTTAAAAAAAAAAGCATAAAATCAAATTGAGCATGGTGGCATATACCTGTAAACCCAGTATGAGGATGAGACAGAAGGATGACTTGAGCCCTGAAGTCCAAGACCAGCTTGAGCAACACAGGTTCTTAAGAACCATATTCTTGGGCTGGAGAGATGGCTCACAGTTAAGAGCACTGGCTGCTTTTCCAGAGGACCTGGGTTCAATTCCCAGCACCCACATGGCAGCCCTCAATTGTCTATAACTCCAGTTTCAGGAGACCTGACACCTTCATACCAATACACATAAAATTAAATTAAATTAATTATTTAAGAAAAAAAACACACTCTTAAGAAGTATATATACAATTTAAAATAAAAAATGCTATCAGATTCTACAAATTTTTAAGAATTAGACTTAGAAGCTGCTAAGTAGTATATAGTCCTAGACTTGCAAGCCAAAACCAAAGGGATCTCTATATTGGCTAATTGGTATTTGCTAAAATGACATAGCCAGCCAAGCCAAATAAGACCAGTCTTTTCTATAATTTACAAATTTTCTGTGAAAGAAATCAAATACACAGAAATGAAGCTGGACATGGTAGCAAACACCTGTAATCCCAGCACTTGGAAGATAGAGGCAGAAATGACTGGAAGTTCAAGATCATCCTCGCTACTTAATGAGTTCAGGACCAGCCTAGGGTGCATGAATTTGTCTCAAGAAATTAAAAAAAAAAAAAAAAAAAAAAAAAAAGGACACAAAGAAAGAAATGAGCAATTGAAACCATCTAGAACACCAGGACATTATCTGATCTAAAATATGTATTCCTGATTAGCTCTTTAATAGAGCTTTCAAACTCTGTTGAATGAGAAATTAAATTACAGGATACTGTTAGCAATGCAATGATTCCTGTCCACACAAATGCAAATGCATTTTTTTCTAGCTGACTATGAATCACTGCAATTCATATTCTCATTTTCATTTTCAATATTTTTTGAGATTGGGTATTACATAGCTCACACTAGCCTCCAACTCATGTAATCCAGAATGATCTTGAACTCTTGATCCTCTTGCTTCTTCCACTAAGTGCTAAGATTCACAAATATTATCACAACTGGTTTTTGTATTCTTAATTTTATATCTGAATGTTTCCCTGGCCAATTAACAAAATGCTTGATACATGTTTTGTTTGGTTGGTTTGTTCTTTAGTGCTGGGAATTAAACCTAGGGCCTTGTATGTGATGAACACATAATCTACCAAAGAGCTACACCCTTAGCCCCATGCTCACTTAATGTGTGTGTGAGCCAGGTTTTCATCTGTAAAACGTATACTTTAGTATGTCTTTAAAGCAACCTGAGGTAGGTGTAATGGTACATACCAAAATCTCAGCACTAGAGGCTGAGGCAGGAGGACTCTAACAAGTCTAACACAAAACTGGACTACATAGTGAATGCCAGGCCAGCCAGACATGGAGCAAGAACCAAACCACCAACTAAATAAATAAACAAACAAATGACCATAAAAGTTATTTTAAATAAACGACACATAAAAGTTATTTCTATTTGGCTTATATATTAATTAGGTATTTACATCTGAATGAATATATCTAATGTTCTACAGATTTTTTTAAACACAGATATTAAGATAATTAAGTTCCCTTTCATTTTTCTGAGAGCTAATATCTAGTGTTTGGTGTGTACCTGTAATCTCAGCACTCAGAAGACTAAGGTAGGATTATGTATAAAGGGCCAGCAGAGACCATCTAGCAGAGATCATCTAGCAGGGCCTCTCAAGACAAAAACAGTACCAAGTCCTCAATGTTAGAGGCTAAAGCCCACAAAGTTGGATCATGACTCATCAAACTTACCTAGTGACTGCTCATCTACATGCATATAATCAGCAATTGAGAACATAGTTTGTGCTTAATTCAGAATACAAATATAACAAAATCTTACCTGTCTATAGTATTTTTCATATACAGGATTCCCACTTGACAACTAAAATAAATAATAAATAGCAATTATGTTTTATTCAATAATTCTGTGTGATACATTTGGGACTTATTCAAAAGATATTTGAGAAACAATAACAGAAAGATAAAAACATCCCTCATTTCAGGAAGTTGTTTTTTTTCTTCTTCTTCTTTGGGGACAAGGAGGAGAATAAATAAACACAGTCACAAGAATTACAAAAATTCAGAAAAACAAGAATCTAAGGTTTTTGCTCATGCATACATAATTCTACCCAGAAACCCAATACATAACAAAAGTCAATTTAAAGCTCTCTTCAAAATGTACATCCTCTACCCAAGTATCCACAGTACATAAAAATCAATTAAAAAATCTACTTCAATAATCAATAAAGGGGTAGGAATGCAATACAGTAAGAAAGTGCTTGCCTAGTATGTAAAAAGGCATAATTGTGACCACAGTACCACAACAAACAACCTGGGGCACACAAACTGGTGTACTGATGACGATCTGATGTCATCAGATCTGAATTGCTTATATGCAGGCAGTGCCACTCACTTCACACCCCAGTTCAAAGGGTTCCTTGTTCAATTGATGAACATAATAGCTCATCTGAAAGGCAGCTCAAGAATATCAATGCTCAAAAGCTCAGGTTTGCCTGTACAGGAATATGGAAGAATGTTCAGTACAAAGAAGGCATCTAAGAGGCTTAAGGGATGACAGGACAGCAGGAACTTAAAATTATGGAAAGAAGAAAAGAGGGTGAATCTACTTAGAGATAACATGCATGCATGCATGCAATTAACCAAGTTCAGCTACATCTGTACAAACTAGGAAGAAGTATAGACATGGTGGCACATCCCTGTGTATATGGTTGTGACCAGTCCGACCGATAAAGCAAGACCCTGTCTCAAATACACACACACACACACACACACACACACACACACACACACACACACACACACACAGAGAGAGAGGGGGGGGGTGAACAAGAAATAACAGTGTAGCATTTTGTAGAGGACAATTAATAAAGGGCCTCAGTAAAGAAATAAGGATACAAAGGGAGACAAAGAGTGATTATTTGGCCGGATGGTGGTGGCCCACGCCTTTAATCCCAGCACTCAGGAGGCAGAGACAGGTGGATCTCTGTGAGTTCGAGGCCAGCCTGGACTACAGAGTGAGTTCCAGGAAAGGCACAAAGCTACACAGAGAAACCCTGTCTCGAAATTAAAAAAAAAAAAAAAAAGTGATTATTTGTGCATGTACATGTGTTTATGTAAAGATAGGAAGTAACTTAGGCATAATTTTAAATGATCCAGTTGAGGATCTGAGTGTCGGTGAAGACAGAAAAGGAGGAGATATGATTTAAGGAAGATTTGACAGTACTTACTAAGGGGTGAGGGAAAGGAGGAGCATGGGTAGAAATACATGAACACAGTGTAGAGTATATACTGTGTAAAAATCAATATATAGATATATTATGTATATACCAACTACATATCCTGTAGTTTCTGCTTCCCCCAAAAAAGTTTTGGTTTGGTTTGATTTTTTGAGACAGTTTCTCTCTGAAACAACAGCCCTGGCTGTCATGAAACTCTCTCTGTAGACCAGGCTGGCCTCCAATTCAGAGATCCACCTGCCTCCACCTCCCGAGTGCTGGGATTAAAGGTGTGTGCCACTAATTTCAGAGGTCACTTGTCAGAGAATCAGGATACACGCTCCGGTTTTCCCTACTCCAAGCATCATGGTGCTTCCTAATATGTCCATGGATTGTGCAGTAGAGTCATGATTCATTTTGTTTTCCTAGCAGCTCATTGCGCTCATTACTATTTGTCTCAGATTTCTCATTTTAAAAATGAACTATTATTTATCATTACACTGAAATACATTAATATAAACCAGGATGGACTTAGTATATTTTCACTGTATACTAACTCCTAGCCAAGGTATCTGCTAGTAGAGCTTAAGTATTTTAACATCTTAAACAATTGACATTTCAAAGACAAGTGATAATTCTATTTTACTGTCCTGATTAGAAGAATACCCTCTTTTCCAAAAAAAAAAAAAAGTAAAAAAAAAAAATTTTTTTTTTTTTACTCTTTGCTTTTTGGAGGCCCCACCACCCAGCTCCCAAATAAATACACACACAGACATTTCTTTCTTATAAATGCCCAGCCTAAGCTTCGCTTATTTCTAGCCAGCTTTTCTTAAATTATCCTGTCTATCTTTTGCATGTGGGCTTTTATCTTTTTCTATTTCTGTATTTCTTTACTTCTTTCTCCGTGGCTTGCTGTGTAGCTGGGTGGCTGGCCCCTGACAACCTTCCCCTTCTTCTCTTGCTCCTCGATCTTTTTCTCCCGGATTTCTCCTCTTATTTATTCTCTCTGCCTGCCAGCTCTGCCTATCCTTTCTCCTGCCTCACTAATGGCCATTCAGCTCTTTATTAGACCATCAAGTGTTTTAGACAGGCAAAGTAACACAGCTTTACAGAATTAAACAAACACAACATAAAAGAATTCAACACATCTTTGCATCATTATACAAATATTCCAGCATAAACAAATGTAATATATCTTAAATTAATATTCCACAACAAGTAAATTACTACACAGTCTGAAAATACACTTATAGTTTTCAGTTTCTCTCTGTAGGTCTGTGAGTGTGAGGCTGTATTATATGCATACAGTTTTCCCCAAAGACTGGCACATCATGTCTGTTCTTGCCATGTCTTTTCATTATTATAATGGAGGGGCTAGCCAGGGAATATAGACAAAAAAAGAAATAAATGTCATCCAGACTAGATGATGTAAAATTATCCCTATTCACAGAGAACAAGATCTTCATAAGCAAAGAAGTAAAGAATCCATTAAAACAGTTATCAAGGTTGTAAGACATAAAAAAATCAATATATAAAAGTGATCATATTTTATGCACTTGCAGAAAATTTGAAAATAAAATAAGGAATCAATTCCATTCACACTAGCATAAAAAAGAATAGCATATTTAGGAGTAAATTTAGTAACTATAAAACACAGTCTGAAAAACTATAAGATACTGTTGAACAAAACATTAAAAATATATAAATTTCTAAAGGTAAACTTTAAAAATTCTTTCTAATGTGGTGGCTCATGCCTTTAATCCCAGGCAGTACTCAGAAGGCAGAGACAGGCAAATCTGAGTTCGAGGCCAGCCTGTTCTACAGAGTTCCAAGACAGCCAAAACTACACAGAAAAACTCTGTCTCAGTGTGTGTGTGTGTGTGTGTGTGTGTGTGTGTGTGTGTGTGTGTATAATATGAAAACATCCTGTGTTAATGGATTAGAAGTGTTAACATTGTTAAGATGGCAAAACTTTTCAAACTCATCTACTGATTCAATGCAATTCCTAGGAGAAGCCCAGTCAACATTTTATAGAGCTAATTCTAAAGTTCATGCAGAGTTTCAATGAATTCAAAATAGTCAAAATATTCCCAAATAAGACAAAGAGAAGTTAGATGTCTAACGCATCTCAATTTCAAAATTCACTATAAAACAATTATTTCTCAAGACATTACACTGTACATGGATAGAAAAAAAGATGAACAGAAAAAACTATGAATTCACAATAAACCTATTCATCTATGATTAACTGACTTTTGACAATGACATTAAGATTATTTGACAAATGGTGCTGGGATACTGCACCACAAGCAAAAGATACCAACAAGCAAAAGAATGAAATTGGATCTTTCACATCCTATATTAAAAGTAACTCAAAGGACCAGAGAGACTGTTCAGTGGGTAAGGGTGCTTATCCCTAAACCTAACAACTTGAGTTCAATCCTTAGAGTCTATATGATGGAAAGAGAAAACTTACTCCCACAGGTTGTCCTTTGACCAACATCTACACATACACACACACACACACACACACACACATATATAAATGTAAAAAACAAAAACAAAAAACAACTCTTTTTTAAAAATTAGATAAAGAATGCAGCAATCAAGGAAACATATAAGACCTGAAACTCTTAAAAAAAAAAAAAAAAAAAATCACCCTCTTGGGTAGGTGTGGTGGTTCGTGCCTTTAATACCAACACTCAAGAGTCAGAACCAGAGGGATCTCTGTGAGTTTGAGACCAGCCTAGTCTACATAGTTACTGAGTTCCAGGACAGCCTGAGGTAAAACCTGCCTTTAAAAAGAAAAAAAAAATTACAAAACAATAAACAAAAAACTACAAAAGGTGTGTTGGGAACAAATCTTTATAATCTTGGACCTGGCAGAGGGTTCTTAGACTTCAAAAGTACAAGCAGAAAAGGAATGGCGGCACTCACTTGTAATGCTAGCTAGCCCTTAGGAGCTAAGGAGGACCAGAGGATCAAGAGCTGAAGGTCATCCTCAGCTACAAAGCAAGTTCAAGACGAGCCTGGGCTTAAGAGGCCTTGTTTCTAAAAAAGAAAAATAATGTGAATTTCTTACAGTATTTTATTGCTGTACAGAGACACCATGACCATGGCAACTCTTATCAATAAAAACATTTAGGGTTGGGGATTTAGCTCAGTGGTAGAGTGCTTGCCTAGGAAGTGCAAGGCCCTGGGTTCGATCCTCAGCTCTACAAAAAAAAAAAAAAAAAAAAAAAAAATTAATTGGCACTAGCTTACAGTTGCAGAGGGTCAGCCCATTATCATCAATCAGGATGAGTAGCATGGTGGCATGCAGGCAGATGTGGTGCTGGAGCTGAGTCCTACATCTTGACTCAGAGACAACAGGAAGTCCACTAACACACTGGGTAGTATCCTGAGCATATGAAACCTCAAAGCCCTTCCCCACAGTGACACACTTCCTTCAACAAGGCCACATTTCCTAATAGTGCCACCTCCTTTGGGGGCCATTTTCTTTCAAACCATCACAGTGACTGATACAGCACTTGGGATACCGAGGCAGGAGGATCGTGATTTTGATGTTTTTATTCACAATTTCAAACAATACCCACCCCAACCCCCGCATTTTTTGTTGTTGCTGTTGTTTTTTCAAGACAGGGTTTCTCTGTGTAGTTTTGGAGCCTGTCCTGGAACTCACTTTCTAGACCAAGCTGACTTCAAACTCACAGAGATGCTCTGCCTCCCAAGTGCTGGGATTAAAGGCATGTGGCACCACTGCCCAGCTCAGCGTGAGCACACACACACACACACACACACACACACACACACACACACACTTTTGTTTTAAAGACCATCTCAAAACAATGAAGTTTGTGAAGTTTTTGGTTTTTGAAGACAGGGTTTCTCTGTGTTGACTGTCCTAGAACTCACTCCATAGACCAGACTGGCCTTGAAGGTTTTATTGCAGGGATTTAGAGGAAGGGCCTACAAGAATATAAATCCTGACTACCTTAATCCATGAATACTTGATACTGCCAAACTTCACCGGTTAGGGAAAAATTAGTCATGAAAGCAGTGAGGATATAAAAGAAAAAACATGCCAAGCACAAAGACACAGCAGGACATTTTAAGAAATATGGCTCAAAGCAGAGTCAACAGAATCAGTTTTAAGCTGTTCTAGTACCAGATGGTCCAGAATCCACCCACAAGGCCACGCATGAAAGTATGCCAAGGGGAAAAACAGAAGAACAGAATGTAGAGAACCAATAAGAATGAGAGCAACATGAATTACATACAGAGAAGATGCAAACTGAAATATTTCAATCTTCCTCACACTAACATTTAATGCCATTTTCCAATGACAACTAAAATTTAATACACTATAAATGGCCTTTGTAACAAAAATAAATATGCTTGATTTATATCCTTTTAATCTAATCAGACTGTGTATGGCGGTGCATGCCTATGCACCAGGCCTCAGTAGGCTGAGGTAAGAGGACCAAGATTTCAAGTCAAGCCTGGGATAAAAACTAATAGAAAAACTGTGGACACATCAATCTTTTTGCTATTATTCTATATGTTTCGATTTTCTGTAATGAGGGAAGTAACTGTTTCCCCCCCCCCAGCCTAAACTCTTTATATTTACTCTTCTTGCCCAAAGTCCTCCAATACCTCTTCCCTCGCTATTGGCCATTCAGCTTTTTATCAGACTAATCAGGTGCCTTAGGCAGGCAAGGTAAAACAGCTACACATCTTTGCATAAATATTCTGCAACATGAACAAATACAACACATCTTTACACAGTAAAACAAATAACACATCTTTGCATAGTTAAATATTCCATAATAAATAAAAACCACCATCAATTAAACAAAGTACCCTAGATTAACCTTAGCCTCAGAATGAATTTCAAAAACAGCCCCAACCTTTCATTTGAAAGTATTATTTATATAATAAAGATAAATTTACTCTACCTCGCTCCTATTTTTTGTACAAAAGTCTCAAAGTTCACATTTATATAACAGAAAATCACAGAGCACTCCACAAGATATCTTAAACAGAAAACTATAGGAAGTCTAACGTAAAAATTTACTGAGAGCTACATGTATTGTGATGGTTATTCTTCCCTCCCATTCTCCAACCCCCCTGCCCAGAAAGGGTTTCTCTATGTGTAGCCCTGGCTGACCTCAAACTCAGAGACCCACCTGCCTCTGCCTCTGCCTCCTGAGTACTGAGATTAAAGGTGTGTGCCACCACTGCCAGCTATGATGGCTATTCTTGGTTGTCAACTTGACTATATCTAGAATTAATTAAAACCCAAATGACTGGGCAGACCTATGAGGATTTTTTATTATCATTATTATTACTAATTAAGTCACTTGAAGTAGGAAAACCCACTTCTAATCCAGATCCTTTTCTGGTGGGAAGATGCACCTTTAATCTGGGCCACACCTTCTGCTAGCAACCAACATAAAGAATATGAAAGAAGGAAGCTGGCTCTCCTTGTCTGGCTGCTCTTGCTCTCACTAGCAAGTCCATTCCTTCACCGGCATTGGAGCCTACATCCTTGGGATTCCAGCACATACT
The DNA here is from genome assembly GCF_903995425.1 of Onychomys torridus. Lineage (NCBI taxonomy): Eukaryota > Metazoa > Chordata > Mammalia > Rodentia > Cricetidae > Onychomys > Onychomys torridus. The sequence continues at coordinate 125,963,179 of NC_050444.1, read as the reverse complement.
GAAGACCAGCTGAGACATCCAACCTCGTGGACTGAACAACCACTGGATTCTCGAGGGCCTTCCATTGGCAGACAGCCACTGTTGGATTAGCTGGACCATAGTCTATAAGCCATTCTAATAAACCCCTTTTCTGTGTTTTATATATATATATGGTTCTCAACCTTCCTAATACTGTGACCCTTTAACACAGTCCTCATGTTGGGGTGACCACCCAACCATAAAATTATTTTGTTCCTAATCCATAACTTTGCTACTGTTATGAATCATAATGTAAATATCTGACATGCTAGATATCTGATATGGAACCCACACACACACAAAGGGATGCAACCCAAAGGTTGAGAACCACTGCTCTAGAAAACCCTAACTAATACATTCATATCTTTTTTTCATTCATCAGTTCATTTTGTAGTCACAACATGCCTAAATGATCAACAGTTTATTTATACTATACAAATAAACAACTGAGGTAGAGATTAAAAAGAATGCCCAAGATCACAGAGCTGTTCAGGGGCAGTGTAGAGATACTGTTAGAAATATTATATATTATTCTGTCTCTGCTTCTGAATGTGATGGTACACTCCTTTAATCTCAGCACTCGGGAGGCAGGGCAGGCAAATCTCTGAGTTCCAAGCTGGCCTGGTCTACATAGTCAAAGGAAGTTCAAAAGTCTCAAAAACAACAACAACAAAAAAAAAAACCACACACACACACACACACACACACACACACACACACACCTACATTTAGGGCTAGGAAGGCTCAGCAGTTAAGAGCACTTGAGCACTTGTTGCTCTTACAGAGTATCCAAATTCAGTTCCCAACACCCACATGGTGGTTCATAAACATCTGTAACTTCAGTTCTAGGGAATCTGACACCCTTATCTGACCTCCACGGCCATAGGGCACACATGAACACACACTCGCAAACACACACACACACACACACACACACACACACACACACACACACGTACATGTAGGCAGCAAAAACACTTAGACACATATTTTTTTTTTAAAATATATAGATTTTGGATAGAAATAAACTTCAGTGGTACAGCACTTGCCTAGCACACATAAGACCCTGGAACTCTAGTTCCAGGAGCTCTGATGCCCTCTTTTGACATCCAGATGCACTAGGCACTATGCACATGGTGCACATTCACACATCCAGCAATGAAAGAAAAAAAAAATCTAGATCTGGCAAAAGCTCTGAGAAAAAGGCTATGAATTTTAAACACACAAAACTTAAATAGTTTACCAATAATAGTATTAACAATTTCAACCTTACACATAATTAAAGAAATGACAAACTGAAATGGTGAAATCTAATTTTTATGTCAAACTGACACTGGTTTAAAAAGTCTAATATACACATATATACTATATTGATAAAGCTATGGAAGAAATAGCATTCTTAAACAGTATTAGCAAGATACAGCATAAATATGCCCTTTGAGGGAGGGAGAGATGATGGCACAGAGGTTAAGAGCACTGGCTGCTGGCTGTTCTTCCAGAAGTCCTGAGTTCAATTCCCAGTGGCTCACAACCATCTATTATGAGATCTGGTGCCCTCTTCTGGCATCCAAGCATACATGCAGACAGAACACTGTATACATAATAAATAAATCTTTAAAAAAAAAAAAGAGCATTTGTTGCATTAGACCTAAGTTTGATTTCCCAGCATCCACATAGCAGCTCACAACTATTGATAACTCTAGTTCCAGGAGCTCTGATGCCCTCTTTTGACATCCAGAGGCACTAGGCACTATGTACATGGTGCACATTCACACATGCAAGTAAAACACTCATATATGAAAAATAAATCTAAAAAAAAAAAGAAAACATTTAAACCAGAGAGGAGGATCTGTGGTTGGTATGTAAAATGAATAAAAAAAATTTCTTAATAAAAAAAATTTAAACCATTTGACCTAATAATTACATTCACCAAAAACTAACTTATGCAACTAAGGCACAATAATATGTAAAATATTTGCTGCAATGCTACTATAAAAGACTAAAACAACAGATATACCCATCATTAGGTTGACTAAGTTAATTAAACTGAGAATATCCATACACAGGATTACCCTGAAATATTTTAAATATGCACTAACATAGAACTTCCTACATCAGACGAACTAAAATTAATAGTAAAGTTGTAAAATAGTAGCATATCAAAACGTTTTTTTTTAAAAGCACAATCAGAGAAAGAAAAAGATCACTATAGAAAATACACACAGGACTAGCTGCTTCTGGGAAATGGACAAAGGGCCTAGAGCAGGCAGTAAACTAGAATTAATTGTATTACTTTTTCAGACCTAGATTCATGTTCCCATTTATTTCTGAAGATAAAACTTACATCCCACACTATGAATGTATCCTCTAATTTGAAGTGATAACAGCCTGACTCACTGGTTATTAAAAAAGATCAAATGGAAGAATATAAAATACCTTGTAAATTATAAAGAACACAAAATTATAAATTACTCTTCTAACTGAATTCTCCAAACCAATTATAATTATCATCATTTCTCTGATCAATTTCTCTAAACACAAAGATTAGATTATCTAAAATTAAATCCACCAGATGTGACAGTGTATGCCTAGTATGTACAAGGCTCTGAGTTGGATTCTTAGTAATACACACAAACACAACTGTGTAAACTAGATTAATTTAAATTTTTTTTAAAGAACTCTAAAGGGTGGGAGGTGTGGTTCAGTGTTAGAGCACTTGTCTAGAATGCTCAGGCTCTGGGTTTAATCTCCAGCATTTAAAAAGAAATTTCATTCTTATACTAAGGACACCAGGATGTGAGGCAGTTGGTATTGTGGCTCTACTGTGGCATAAAAACAGGTGTAGTAGCACAAGATCCCACAACTGAGAGGTGGAGACAGGAGGATCAGAAGTTCAAGATTATCCTCAGCTACAACACAAATTCTGGCCAGGCGGTGGTGGCACATGCCTATAATCCCAGCACTCGGGAGGCAGAGGCAGGCAGATCTCTGTGAGTTCGAGGCCAGCCTGGTCTCCAAAGTGAGTCCTAGGAAAGGCCCAAAGCTACACAGAGACACCCTGTCTCGAAAAAAAACTTAAAAAATAAAAAAATAAAAAAAGACCATTTATGGGCTGGAGAGATGGCTCAGAGGTTAAGAGTACTGACTGCTCTTCCAGAGGTCCTGAGTTCAATTCCCAGCAACCACATGGTGGCTTACAACCATCTGTAATGAGATCTGGTGCCCTCTTCTGGCCTGCAGTCACATATGCTGTATACATAATAAATAAATAAATCTTTAAAAAAACAACACCACAAGTTCTGGACCAACATGGAATAAACAGGGGCCATCAAGAGGATGGGAAGAGACAGAAAAGAAAAGAAATCTAAATGCAAGTGCAATCTTAGAATATAGTTTTACTTTGTTATTGATGTCAATTTAAAGGAGTAAATTTTCAAGTGTCATATAAAAATGCTAAATCAGTTGCTAACAGAAGGAATACATGCTCACTATTAAAGGTGAGCTACAATTAATGCTATTATAAAATCCTAAGTGTTTTTTCTTCCAGTCTTTCTTCTGTATATGTTTAACTAAAATCACTTTTCTGAATTTAATTTTCCACTTATGCATCCAAATTATAAAGTTTTTCAGACTATTTAAACCTTCTAATAACTAAGATAACTTGTTTTTTTGTTTTTTTTTTAAACCACTGTATGAGACTGTGTCAGCACACACACCAGTGTGTAAGTCAGAACACAATTTGCATTAGTCAGTCTTTCCTTCCACCATGTGGGTTCTGGGAATCAAATCCAAGATTATCAGGCTTAACAGCAAGGGCCTTTACCTACACTGAACCCCCACTAACCCCTAAAGATAATTTTTAAATGAAGGCACATTTTGTTAGTGAGAATTAAAATGATTTAAAATGAAATTCTATCATATGGGTTTGTCTAATTAACATTTTCTTTTCTTTTATTATATTCTACCAATTCTCAAAAAAATTAGAATCGCTGCGAAACTATTTTTCTGCTTTTGTTTCCAGAGTTACAATGTTATTCAAACCCAAATTCACAAAGAAGTTTTTATATTTCTTTGGAATGCAAGTAAAATGCCATAATGAACATTTAAAATGAGGTGACTGGAGACAGTATACGAGCCTGTTACTAACATTAGCTCGTAAACAAATGAAAATAAAGGAATGCACTCTTAATTGTCCCTGAGACATTACTGGACAAACCCAACTGCTCTTAATTTTAACTAACCCAATCCTTCCCAAGTGCTGAACATTCTGAAACATTTTAACAAAGACTAGTTAGTTGTCTCTCGAGTAAGCAGAGATTTCCTGAGTATACTAAATATACTCAATATAAAAAATATAATAGGTTAAAAAAAAAAGGGAAAAAATCATCATTGCACCTTTCCCATAATATAAACTCAAATCTGCCATGTTGAGTAAAATATTCCTTTTCTGATTGTGAAAACAGGTTGTAATTCTCAAACTCTACCCTGTATTTATTGTCATAATTATTAAATTGAACCAATAAATTGATATGTTTACTAGTACATGTGGTAAGTTTGTTTTCAGCCCTATAGGCTTCTTTGTAGTCCTGGTTGTCCTGGATCTCACTCTGTAGACCAGGCTGGCCTCAAACTCACAGAGATCTGCCTGGCTCTGCCTCTGAGTGCTGGGATTAAAGGCACTGAGCCACCACTGCCCAACTACACATTCTGGTTTTTTATGAAATTAAAAATAAACTCAAGGGGTTGGGGATTTAGCACAGTGGTAGAGCGCTTGCCTAGCAAGTGCAAGGCCCTGGGTTCGATCCTCAGCTCCAAAGAAAAGAAAAAGAAAAAGAAAAAAAAATAAACTTAAAATGACACACATACACCTGTAATATCAGCAAGAGACTGACACAGGAACTCCAAGACCATCTTGGACTACAAAGAGAGATCAAATCTCAAAATAAATGAATAGATAAATAAGTACCAGAAATTGAAGTTATTGGAGATGGTCCCCTCCAATTTCCAAATTTTTTGTAACAAAATTTTATCATTCTTAAAATTAAAAACTACATATCCCAGCATTCTAAAAAGCTGAAGCAGAAAGATTACAAAATCCAGGTCAGTCTAGAAAACACACAGAAACCCTTTCTCAAATAAAGCGTTCTTATACTACTTACTGCATTTGGGGCTTCTGGGTTTGATGAGGGATTGTTGTTGTTTGTGGTTGGGTTTTGGCTCAAGACAGGGTTTTTCGTGTAACCCAGACTAACTGTGAACTTGCCGTGTAACCAAGAACGACCTTGAGAGCCTGATCTCCCTTCTGCCACCGCTCTGAGCACTTAAAGTTACAGATGTACACCAACACACTCAGTCTCTGTTCTGTTTCGTGTTTTAAAATAGCGTTCTACTATGCTTCTAAGACTTGTCTAGAACTTACTATGTAGCCAAGGCTAGTCCCAAACACATGATTCTCCAGTCTTAGCCTGCCAGAGTACGGATTGGTTTTAGGTCATACAGTAGGTTTTTGGTTTGTTTTCTAAGAAACAATTTATAAGTCCTTCTGGTTTAAAGTACCTGCTGAAAGCCTGAGGACCTGAATTTGATCCCTAGAAGCACATAGTAGGAGAGAACCAATTCCTCAAAATTGAGATATACAGGCATCAAACTTGAACACAGAGAAAATAAATACTTTAAAAAAATTATTATAAAAATTCAATCCTGGCTGGGTGGAGACACACACCTTTATCAATCCCTGTACCCAGGAGGCAGAGACAGGAGACTCTCTCTATGCTGGAGGCCATCCTGGTCTATGTAAGCTCAGGGCCAGCCAGTACTTCACAGTGAGAACCTGTTAAACAACAAAGCTGGACCATGGGTTTAGCTCAGTGGTAGAACACTGGACCCAACAAGCACACAAAGCCCTAAACCTCTAAAAAAAAAAACCAAAAAAAACCACTCCATATACCAAGATAAGAAAACTTCAATTTAATCTGAATAATAAGTATTTAAGATAGTAATTATACCATATTTTGATAAAAATAAAAAGCTCATAATGGAGTGATGATATTACAATACACCCACAACCATATCCAGATACCAACAAAAGCACTCAAGATTTCCAAGTCTCAGATTCCTTCCTCAAGAAACTTACTACTGGGCTGGGCATTTTTAATCCCAACACCCAGGAGGCAAAGACAGGCAGATCTCTGAGTTTGAGGCCAGCCTGGTCTACACAGCAAGTTCCAGACCAGCAAGAGCTACATAGTGAGACTCTGTCTAAAGAAGAAAAAAGAAACCACCCAACTAAAACAACAAAGCAGAAAACTGAAAAAGTTTTTTTAAAGACATGCATCAGACATGCTATACATCTAGTACACATGAAACGCCTTTAGTTTCATGCATCTTAGTTCCAATCTCAGATCTCAGTCAGGAATTGTATGTGCCTGTTCTTTCAGCACCTGGGAGGCTGAGGCAACAAAGATCTAGGGTTCAAGGCCAACCTTGGTATAGAGCCACAGTTAGGGGCTAAGTAACAACCAAACCACCCACCCACCACCAACAAAAACTTAGCTCTACCAACTACTTCATGCCTGACATAAGTTACTTCCCCCATTTGTAAAATGAATTATTAACTGAAGTACCACTTCTGTCAAATAGGAAAAAAGCAAAAGGAGCTAAGAGTAGTATTAGTAGGAATAGGAATTAGAGAAAGAAATGGGGGGCTGGAGAGACAGCTCAGAGGTTAAGAGCACTGGCTGCTCTTCCAGAGGTCCTGAGTTAAAGTCCCAGCAACCATATGGTGGCTCACAGCCATCTATAATGAGATCTGGTGCCCTCTTCTGGCGTGCAAGGATACATGAAGGCAGAATGTTGTATATATAATAAACAAGTAAATTAAAAAAAAAAAAAAAGAAATGGACAGTTGAAAAAAAATTTGCTTTGTTTTGTTTTGTTTTAAAGATTTATTTATTTATTATGTATACAGAAGAGGGCGCCAGATGTGGTTGCTGGGAATTGAACTCTGGACCTCTGGAAGTCAGTGCTCTTAACCACTGAGCCATCTCTCCAGCCCTTGTCTTGTTTTTTAAACAGCATCTCTACTACGTAATCCAGGCCCACCCCAACTCCAGAGTTCTGCCTGCCTCTGCCTCCAGGGTACTAGGATTCAAAGCAAGAAAAACTTTAAAAAGTTGTACTAGCTAGTTTTATATCAATTTGATACAAGCTACAGTCATCTCAGAGGGGGGAACCTCAACCAAGAACATGCCTCCATAAAATCTGGCTGCAGGTAAGCCTACAGGGCATTTTCTTAATTAGTATTGATGAGGGGGAGGGGGCCCAATGTGGGTGGGGTCACTCTTGGGCAGGTGGTCCTGGGTTTTATCAGAAAGCAGGCTGAGCAAGCCAGTAAGCATCACTCCTCCATGGCCTCTGCATGAGCTCCTGCCTCCAGGATCCTGCCCTGTTCTTTGGAAGTGTAAACCAAATAAACCCCTTCCTTCCCAACTGGTTTTAGGTCATGGTCTTTCATCACAGCAATAGTAACTCTTAACTAGGACAGAATTTACTAGGCCAGGTATAGTGCACACCTTTATTCCCAGCATTTGGGAGTCTGTACCAGACTGAGCTCTGTTAGATGCAGACCAGCAGGGAGGGGGTGTAATGTACATAGCGAGAGACAATGAGCAAATACCCAAAAATATCCAGCAGTAGCATTCATAAGGCTCTGGGTTTGCTACAAAGTGCTCAAAAAGAAAGGAAGGAAAGTGTTACCTGTCTTTTCTATAATCTACCAAAAAAAAAAAAAAAAAAAAAAAAAAGCAAAAACCAGATCTTTCTCACTCAAGTTTTCCCCTTTGCCCTAAACTGTTTTTTAATTTCATATATGTACCCCACCCTCCCAACTGGGCCACCTTTTTTTTCTCCAACCCCACCCAGTCCAGTTCCTCCCCTCAAACTCATGGCCTCTTCTTATTACTACACACACACAAATATAAATGAATAGATATGTAAATAACAACCTGCTGAGTATGGCTCAGACATATGTTTTTCGGGCTGGTGACTTGGTATTAGATAACCTAGGTTCATCCCTAGGAGACTAATTCTCCCTCTCTCTGCACTAACTGCCTATAGCTCTTCATCTAGGACTATTTTGTTTTTTTCAGACAGAAGCTCTCTGTAGCCTGGGCTGACTTGCAGTTTACTTTGTTGCCATTCTGGCCTCAAATTCACAATAATCCTGTCTCAGATTCTCCCTTGCTGGGATTAGCCTGAGCCATCATGTTACTATTTGAATTTCTCATCAAGAAAAAAGAAAAGTGAAAATTGAAAGGAGAAACAAGGCTGTGCCTACTAACTACTACTGTGGGAAAACCAACACATCATTGGGTGGTATGATTTACAAAACGGAGTGTTAGAGCTGGAAAAGTATGTAATAATGTTCAAACTCCCCTATTAAAATTTAAGCGTTACATTTTTTACCTTTAAGCTTCAAAAATTATCGTTTTGTTATTTGGGGTTTTTTCTCTTTTTTGGGGGACTGGCCACCCAGCTCCCAAATAAATTCACACACGGAGGATTAGTCTTACTTGTGAATGCCCGGCCTTATCCTGGCTTAGCTTCTAGCCAGCTTTCCTTAACTTATCCTGTCTACCTTTTGCCCCTGGGCTTTTCCGTTCTCTTACTTCTGTGCATCTTACTCTGTGACCTGCTGTGTAGCTGGGTGGCTAGCGCCTGAAGTAGTCCTCCTCCTCCTCGCAGTTCCTCCTTCTATATATATCCTCTCTGCCTGCCAGCCCTGCCCATCCTTTCTCCTGCCTTGCTATTGGTTCTTTATTAGACCATCAGGACTTTTAGAAAGGCACACTAACACAGCTTCACAGAGTTAAACAAATGAACATAAACAAAAGTGACACACCTTAAAATAATATTCTACAACATTTTTTTGTTAGTATAGTCTAAGATTGTAATTTTTGGCAGATAACAAATGTTCAACATTATTTGTTACATAATTTTTAATCCACTTATTTTATGTGTATGAGTGTTTTCCCTACAAGTATATCTGCACCTCTTAAGTGCAGTGCCTGGGGAGATCAGGAGATGGGATCGCACTCCCAGGAACTAGATTTATAGAGGGCTGTTAACTACCATATGGGTGCTGGGAATTGAACCAGGTTCTCCTAGAAGAGCAGCCAGTGCTCCTAACCAACGTGAATCCATTTTCAAGGCTAAGAGAGCAGACACAGGTTTTACTCAATGCAGTATCTATTGGCAAAGCTTAAAATAACACTCATTTTCTTAACCTAGTATTCTATCATCTCTAGAAGGCAAAACTTAATTCCAATCTTTTGGTAAAGAGAGGAATGTTTGGCAGGCATTCAAAAGGGAAGGGAAGCATAAACTAAAACATTTTTCACATTTTTCTCCAATATTTTTGTTTAAGTGATAAGGGCCAAAAAGCTAAAAAGCCAACCCTAATTCAGTGTTGGCTAATTACACCTAATATTTTAAAAATTTGCAGAAGACAAGCTTAGCATATTCACTTAACCCTAGCACCTGAGAAGCTGAGGCAAGCTGATCTCTGGTAAATCCAGACCATCTCAGTCTACAGAGAACTCCAAGTTCTAGGACAGCCAGGGCTAGAGACCCTGTCTCAAACACACACACATACACACATATACACACACACACACACACACACACACACACACACACACGCTTGCTCACTGAACGAGTAAATATAAATGGAGTGAACCTACTTCAAATTGATCATCTAGTTGCCAGAGACAGAAACTAGCACCTGGTTAATCTTTGTAACTGTCAAAGAGCCATTCAACACTCTCACACAGACACAGAGTTATCAATCACTTTCTTCCAAATGAACAACTGGGGAAAGAGATGAGTTTTAAAATGTCCTTTTCTGGGACCAGTGGCACATGTCCAGAATGCCAGCTTCTTGGGAGATTTGGTGCCGAAGGATCACTTAAATCTAAGAACCTGGGCCAGATGAGCAACATAGCCAGTCACTGCCTACCCTCCACAACACCTCCGCCCTGAAGAATCTCACTTGAGTTCACTTGTCTGATTCCGTTAGAAGAGTAGAAAAGAGAAATGGAAGGTAACATAAATAGATCAATAATGAATATGAAACCAAGCTACACCACTATCTGACTTGACTTAGTTTAAGCGGTTAAAAAAAATTTTTTTAATAAAAAATTTGAGGAACTGAGAAAATGGCTCAGTAGGCAAAAACATTATGTAAGCATAAAAACCAGAATTCAAATCCCAAGTACCCACATAAAAAGCCCAGCATAGCTGAGCATGCCTGTAACCCAAGCACCAGAGAGCCAGAGCAAGCAGATCTCAAGAACCCACTGGCTAGCTGGCCCCTCTAACCAAAATGCCAAGCTCTCATTCACTGAGAGACCTGCCTCAAGGAAGCAAGGCAGAAAGTGATACAGGAAGACACCCGACATCCTCCTTTGGTCTCGGCATGCACTCCAACAGACATATGCACCTGCACACTCACACTCACACACACACACACACACACACACACACACACACATTTTTTTTCAGACAGTCTCATTGCATTGCCTTGGTTTAACTCTATGCTATGTAGCTCACACTAGTCTCAAACCATCAGTATTCCTTCTGGCCCCAACTCACAAGTAATGGGATTACAAGTATGTGCCAGCAGACCCAATTAATTTAACTTAAAAAACTTAACAGAGGTAGCTATAACTCTTATGAATTGGGGGCCTACCTGGTCTAGAGTTCCAGGCACCCAAGGCTACATAGTGCTACACACACACACACACACACACACACACACACACACACACACACACAAACTAGGGGCTGCAGAGATGGCTCAGCTCAGGTTAAGAGCACTTGTTGCTCTTGTAGAGAACCCAGATTCGGTTCCCAGCACTCATGTAGTAGTTCATCCACAACTCTAGTTCCAGAGGATTTGACACTCTTCTGAACAGGCATGCATGTGCCAATATATACACATATCCATGCAAGCAAAACACTCATACACATTAATTAAATCTAAAAACCACAAGTTTACTAAATTTTAAAAGAAGATGGAAATATTTAAAAACAGGTTTCCTGTGCCTTTGCAATATAATCTCACTGCATCTTGGTATTGTAATATCAAAATATTCTAAATAGACTTATTTGACTTAGCAATATAAATTCAAATGTGAGATACTAAAGACAATTCCCCTTACTGATTCAGCATTCACTCTGGATACACATTAACACCTAAACACAGCCCCTCGAGAACATATGTGAATTATCAAGTGACTATAAAAGGGCCGGAAGCGAACTTCCAGACAGGAGTGACAGTAATCAAAAACTAGAAACAGTCCCATCCACGGAGGAAATAAGGCAGGCACACAACCAGGAAGCAGTTCTACAGAGGTCTTTGCGGCGGGAACAAACTCTCTAAGAGAGGGGAAACTGCCAGAATTAGCCAACAGAGTCAGAATACACCAGACTGCCAACAGGGATCATGTTTAAGGCAGGTCGCTAACTAGACCCAGAAAGTCAACACCCCAAAAGTCAATGTTTCCATTCCTCAAATGTGAGTTTCAGAGGGACCATTCCAAACAGATTCATGACAAGAAGACCAGCTAAAGGCTCCATCTTCAAAATGCTTCTCTGGCCGGGCGGTGGTGGCGCAAGCCTGTAATCCCAGCACTCGGGAGGCAGAGGCAGGTGGATCTCTGTGAGTTCGAGGCCAGCCTGGTCTACAGAGCGAGATCTGGGACAGCCTCCAAAGCTACACATAGAAACCCTGTCTCGAAAAACCAAAAAAAAAAAGAAAAAAAAAAAAAGAAAATGCTTCCCTGTTAACATGATGGCCCAGGGGAAATAAATTTGGAAATGTAAAGTGAAGTTTACGAGGCTATTCCTGTAGACCGAAACTCTTTTACCTGAAGAGATGTATGTGTGTATGTGTGTCTGAGAAAGAGGGGGTGGGGGGACAGACATACTGTATATATAAAATCACTTTGCTGGGGATATGGCTTAGTTGGTAGAATGCCTGCCTAGCCGGCATGAAGCCCTAAGTGTGATTCTCGGCAATAAATAAATAGTATTGTGGTCCAGCCCCAAATCCCAGCACTTGGGAAGATGGAGACAGAATGATCCCAAGTTCAAGGTCATTCTTGACTACATAGTGAGTTCAAGGCCAGCCTGGTCTACATAAAACCCTGTTTCAGAAATAAGTAAGTAAATAAAAATCTCCATCCTGGTTCCTGGGGGAAATACTTTTTTCTCTATTCTCAAAATGCTAGGGGGGTTAAAAACCCACCTCAAGACCTCTTTATGATAACACAGAAAGTCTACTGTTCAAACACATGCCCTACCTTAAGTGTAAAGCTTTAGCTTAAGTACGGGCAAATCTAGGCCAGGAGACAAGATGGCAGAGTGCTATCACTGGGCAGGCTCTCCGGCTGAGGGGGGCACAGCCACCAGCTCTGCGGAGGGCACACTTCTGGACAGTGAAGACGGATTTCCGCAGTGGCAGGTGTGCGGCACCTCATCCTCCTGGACGTCGTGAGATGACTGCTCCAGGGTTTTAAAGAACGGGAGAACTCTGGGCTCTCCCGAGTGAATCATGTTCAGAGGTGTCCTATGAAACTCCAGCATGGGGCTCGGGAGGGAGGGAGAGAGGGTCAGAGAGACAGAGAAAACAGCTTTGGGCAGAAACCGTCCTAGGACAAAGTTGTCTCCCCGTGGATCGCGGCACCGGGGCGGACAGAGCCGCCCCACCTGCTGAAGGCTGACGCTGTTACCTTCGAGGCCGGCGACCTGAGCCCGGCCCTGGCGGGTGGGAAGTCTGCAAGGGGGTCTGCGCACAAGTGACCCTGCCCGGGAGGGCAAGGCGCGAGCAGGGCAAGCACCTGGGCCAGGAAGAAGGCGACTTCTGAAAGTGAGGCTGACTCGGGGATCCGCGGCAGACTCGGCAGCGCTCCCGCCCGCCCGTCCGCCCGCCGGCCGGCCGGCCGGTGCTGAGCACAGCTGAGGGACCCTGCTCCGCCGAGGGCGAGCCCCGCACCGCGCGAGCCCCGCGGGAGCTCACCTGGCGGCTCAGGCCCGTAGAGAAAGAAACTTCCCGAGAAGGTGAGCGCCGACGAGCCCGGGAGGAGAGCGGCGCGGGGAGAGACGGCGGGGTGGGAGCCGCGCGGGGCGGCGGAGCCGAGCGCCGGGGACCCGGGGACCTGGGGCGGGGGCGCGGCGGCCGCGGCTCGGGGCTCCGGTTCGGGATGGCGCCCGCGCTCCTCTCACGCGCTCCCGCCGTGCGGCCCGAGGGCGGCCGCCGCGCCAGCGCCCGAGAGCGGTGGGGGAGGGCCGGGAACCCCGGCGGGTCGAGCCGGGCAGAGCGGCGGCGGCGGGCGGCGTTACCTGTGTCAGGGAGAGCTGGACTGCCGCAGCCATGGTGTTTCCATCATGCACGGGAGGGGAAGGAAGGACGGGCGGACGGGGCCCCGGGGCGGGAAGGAGGCGGAGGGACAGGCCGTAGGCGAGGCCGGCAGCCGGGCGTCTCCCCCGAACTTCGACAACTTCCCTCCGCACGCCGCCCCGCCCCGCCCCACCGGCCCCACAGGCCGCGGCGGCGCGCAAAGCCCGGCCCGGGAGTCGGAGGCGCGGAGCCAGGCCCTGACCCCGGCCGCCCTGGAAAACCCGGTGCGGATGGAGCACCGGGGCGGACTGGAGGCGGAGGCGGCGCCACAGAGACCTGAGGTTTCTGAAAAGTGCGGGAAAATATACCCACGCCCAGATGGGTTGTGGGAACTAAAAGAGTAATGGTACTAAGTAATGATAGCAATGGTTTTGAAATAATATTAAGTGATACTGATTTATATGTGATTGGCTCTGCGCTACATGCTTTATTTTTGTTGTTTGTTTGCTTTTGAGACAGGATGTCTCTGTATCGTAGCCTTAGCTGTCCTGGAGCTCATTATATAGACCAGGCTGGCCTCGAACTCACAGAGATCCACCTGCTTCTGCCTCCAAAGTGTGGGGTTAAAGGCCTGTGCCATCACTGCCCCTCTTTAAAAAAAAAAAAAAAAATGCATGACTAGGGAATTTAAAACAGAAAGAAGTTATACAGATGAGGAAATGAAACCCAGCTGGACATGGTGGCACATATACCTTTAATCTCTGTGAGCTTCCTTATGGCCTGATCTACATAGTCCCAGAACAGCCAAGGATATGCATAGGTGATATATATGAGACCCTGTCTGAAATTAAAAGAAAAGGAATACAACACACACACACACACACACACACACACACACACACACACACACACAGAGTCTCTTACCTGAAGTCAAACAGCTGACTAGAAAGCCAGGTTACAGTTTAATTCCAAAGCCTTTCCACCTGCTGTCAAATTGAAAATGAAGGCATTTAAATCCTTTCCTCCTAAAGACAAAATCTAGGGAGCAGGAGAGACTACTTCCCCTGCCTGCTGCCTGCTCCTCCTGGATTGTTCAGTAAAAGAGCATGTGTAGGACCACAGTGTAGTTCAGTGGTACAGTGTGTGCACAAAGCCCTCTGTCCCATCCCAAATTCACTTCTTGGCCAAGTATCTCCTCTCCAAACCAGTGCACACATTCTTTTTGTTAATGTCTCTACAGAAGGAAGTCAGCATTCCCCAATGACTTGTTTGTGTAAGTCTACCTGCCCCCCCCCCCAGAGCTCCTCAATGACAAGAATTCTTTTATATATTTATATGTATTTTAACATTATAGTATAAGCTTAATAAAGGCCTTCATCCTGTCCATATTAAACACAATATACCTTACACTTTCTCATGTGTAATGGAATAACCTTTAATGAAATAACCAATCACTTACTTGAAATTTTCATCTGCAAAGGCTCAGTGTCTTAGTTAGGGTTTCTTTTTCTGTGATGAAACACCATGACCAAAAAGCAAGTTGGAGAAAAAAAAAAAAAAAGAGTTTATTTGGCTTATACTTCCATATTGCTGTTCATTGTTGAAGGAAGCAGGACAGGAACCAGAGCTGATGCAGAGGCCATGGAGGAGTGCTGCTTACTAGCTTGCTCCCTATGGCTTGCTCAGCTTGCTTTCTTATAGTACCCAGGACCACCAGCACAGAGATGGGCCCTCTCCTATCAATCGCTAAATAATAAAATGCCCTATAGTGAGATCCTACGGAGGCATTTTCTCAGTTGAGGTTCCCTCATTTCAGATAACTCTATTTGTGTCAAATTAATGTAAAACTAGCCAGCACACGTAGTTTGTATGTAGCCTACTTCAGGAAGCCTTCTAGAAGTCTGCATACCACCTTTAGTTACTCTGATGTGACTTTATATTCTGCCTTTTTAATTGAGGGGTGTGTGTGTGTGTGTGTGTGTGTGTGTGTGTGTGTGTGTGTGAATCTGGGGATTGGAGGGGAGGCAGATTCTCTCCTTCTGCCATGGGGGTCCTGGGGATGGAACTCAGACTGGCGGACTTGGCAGCCAGTGTCCTTCTCAGGCCACTTCCTCTACCTTGTTTTAAGAGTTAGCTGAGGGCCTGTCTGCGTCTCACTGGCCTGTGAAATCCTTAAAGACTGACTCCATACTGCATCTCCCTCGGACTTGAGGTACCCAGCCTCAATATGTCTTTGCCTCGATTGTTCTTCCTCTCTCAGACATGGTTGTTTCCAGGACAAATACCAACTGTGAAAACCAAAAGTCAGTCACTCCCACAGCGGTCATCATTATAATAGAACTCCTCAATATACTGGGACAGCTGCAAAGACCCAAGGTATAGTTAGCTCCACTTCTGTTTTTAGACTTTTTCTTCTATCACAGGCAAAAACCAAAGAGGCCTCAAGGACTCCTGACTCTACCCAGACTCCTCTGACTTGGTCCAGCCTCAGAGAGCAAGTTATACAGGTCTGATGAGCAACCACTTAGTCAGGGGTGTCTCCTTTGACCTCTTTCTGCTATTATTCCTTTTAACTCAAGGGAGAAGAGGAGAGACTATCCCACTCTGAAACATCAGTTATAACCCAACTGATGTTTCTTTTGGCATCTTCTACTTCTCATTATTAAGTTTGAACTTCACAAAAGAAAAGAAAAGAAAAACTCTAAAAGGAAGCAATTGCCACGTTCCTTTCATAAATGAGGTACTCAGTGTCACAGAGTTCAAGTATTTTGCCCAAGGTTATGTGGTTAACAGCCAAAGCAGTTGATATATTGAAATAAACAAAATTTAGGCATCAAAATCATTGAGGTGTAATCAAGGAATCACTTACTAGCTATAGATTTTAGGGGGGCTGTGAAGTGATATATAAAAAAATGCTTAGAAAAAATGCTTAAAGTTGTCAATATACAAATTAAGTTCAGAAATCTGAACATCATAGAGCATTTTGTGTTTGAGAATAACCAGAAGGAAAGGACTCTTAAAAGTTGTCCTCTGACCTACACGTACACATCATAGCATGTTAAGGAAATAAAAGAGACTATTATTATGCATTTGCTTTAAGTAAAAAAAAAAAAAAAGAAAAAAAGAAAAAAGAAAAAAAAAGAAACCTCATATTTATATAGCACTGCTTTAACAATTTGACTTTATTTGCAAAATCTAGCACAACTAACTCCTAATATCTAACAGTACCTTATAAAAGTTTGTTGAACTAAACTAAACATATAATCTCAGGTATACCTGTGGGAGACCCACTCCCACTTTTCCCCCAAGGTACTCTTTTTTTTTTTTATTTAAGATTTATTTATTTATTTATTTATTTATTTATTTATTATGTATATAGAAGAGGGCACCAGATCTCATTACAGATGGTTGTGAGCCATCATGTGGGTGCTGGGAATTGAACTCAGGACCTCTAGAAGAACAGTCGGTGCTCTTAACCTCTGAGCCATCTTTCCAGCCCCCCAAGGTACTCTTGAGTAGGGAGAAGTGAGAAATATTTAGATAGAAATATAGAGAGGAGAGAGACAGATAGAAACACAGGACAGCCTTGGGAGAACCTGGATCAAACCCCACCAGCCCCTTCTGTCTCTTCTAAAGGGCTATTTAGAGAAATGCCAAGGAGTGGAACAGCCAAGTGCAGAGCTTTCCAAACACCTGGTAACCATGCAAGTGATCAGTCCATCCCCTTATGCCACCCTGCTGGGTAAAGCAAGCTCAGATCTCACTAGGAAACCTCTGTGGGCTCCCACGTATACCTATCTGTATCTTCAATTTATCCCCATTTGACAGATAAGAACATTGAGAGGCTGGGGAGATGGCTCAGTTGTTGGTAAAGTGTAGGCATGAAAACCTGAATTCAATCCTCACCACTCATAGGGGGCCCGGGGTGCGGGGGAGCCAGGTGAAGTGGCAGGCATGCACCTATAATCCTATCACTGGAGAAGCAAATGCAGAAAGATTCCCTAGGCTTGATGGCTAGCAGGTCTAGAGAAATGGGTGCACTCCAACTCAGTGAGGGACCTGCTCTCAGAAATAAGGTAGGTACCCTGAGTCAGCCTTGTCCTCTACAAGCACATGTGTAATGGCACAGAAGCAGTTTGGGTCTTCATATAAGAAAAGAAAAATGCTCTGAGGATATAGCTAAGTAGTATGCACAAGGTCTTTGATTCAAGCCAAAAGAAAAAAATGAAGAGAGGAAGGAGGGACGGTGGGAGGAAGAATAAAAAGAAGAGAGAAGGAGGAGCACCTAAGAAAGGCAGGCTGCCTTAAATTCATTAGACAGAAATTGCTCCAAGTCCCTTCGGGAGGACCAACAATTTACAGTGGCTTCCCCGCTCAGGAACTCTGGTTTCAATGACTAGCATGTAGTAGAAGATGGGAGCAAGTCTGTAGAGCTAGCACTGATGGGCCAAACTCCCAAGGCCCAACTTCTGAGAATGGATTTTTTTTTAATGACATACCAATGATAATTTGCAAATGTGTGTCCCAGATCTCATCAAAGCACTGGGTCACATCCCAAATCTATTTTAGGAAGACAGGAATGAGCTACATAGGGCAGACAAAAAGACTTATTTTTTAGGGCAGCAATGTCTCTCAGGCTCTAAGCTTCAGATTCCTGGCATGTACTTCTAATATAATAATAAGTACTTTATACAGATGGTATAAAAATTAGATATCATGTGTAAATGGCCTATGAAAGATGGCCTGGACTCTATGTATCTTCAGTAACTGATATTTATGCAGTGCATTATGTAAGATCACCACTTAACTCCCTACTTTTCAGTCAACCGTCTAATTATTAAGTGGATTTGTAGCTCCATTAGTTACAAGAAGGCAGAGAGACTGTCTTGAACACCTGACACATGTATCCCTGTCATTAAAATGTTCCCTAAGAACTGAAGTCATATCTGATGACTATTATCTGGGTACTAAGAACCAAACTTGTTTTTCCAACAACCTAAGGATTGTTTTTACCTTACTGTACAGACGAGAAATTTGTTCAAGTTCATAATTCACAGGTCTTCTGATTCGAACCTGATTTCTTTAATAACGTGTATTGTTAGCATCCTGGAGAAAGAGCCCCCACAAAGACTGCATAAACTGGGATTCTGAGCCTAGGAAGGTGAACGTGCAACATGGATTTGTGAAACACTTGGGATGAGCCTGAAGGGGAGCTCTTAAATCAGACAGCTTTGCCATTGGTCATCTCCCCACACTATTCTAACTTTCCCGTTCCCGAACCTATCCTTAAAGGAAAGCTTTCCTACTTGTTTCCTTGCTTCCCAATTTTGAAAGCAGTTGTCACATCAGCCTTTCATGAACACTACACGTTTGTGATGTCAGCGTCCATAAAGCTGAGAAATGCAGGATAACGGAAGCTGTGAGGAGCTCTGAATATACAAAGAGCCGGTTTATGTGCATGAATCTTTGTGAGAGGCCTTCCACACAAATGGTGCTATGCTTTATAACCAAGTTGTACTACGATTGTAATGGTAATGCAGAGCTCATGCTTCCAAGTCACTGGCTTCATAAATATAGCTCAGCATTGTTCAGAATTACCCAGGGCAAAAAGAATGTATGAGACTATACAATAACAGCAATTGTGCCACTCAAATAACTGTCCCTGTACCAGGGGCTGAGCCATGAAAAGGACAAACAGAAGAAGACTTTTAAATGCCATAGACACCCAGGGTGTCATAAGACAATTCAAAATTGTTAACACCAATACTGCAGTACAGAGGGATGTCCTGGGAACAGCTGGATTTAGAGCTGGGAAAACCCAATCAGGTCCATTCTTCAATCTATAACTTCTTGTTTTTAGAACTTTGGGCAAGGCAATGAGTGATACCAAGCCATGGTTGCTTCTTCTGCAAATTGAAGGTCATATACCTACTTGATTATAATACCATGATGACTAAGGTTACATTTAAAAGTCTGGTGCCTAGCATGCAGCAGATCCTGTATTCCTTAGTATTAACTTTCTTGCCTACTGGAGAATAGTCAAGGTTTGAGAGTAACCTGGACTAAAACACAAAATCATTTTTAAGGTTTTCAAAAGCCTAATTAATGTTTTTTTCATAATTTTTTCATCTATCAGTAATATATATTGAATACTCTTGAGTAAGAGAAATTATTCAGTTGTTGTTCCCAAAGTGACATTGGCTCTTAGTGAGAAATTAACTGCAGTTTTATGCTTGCCCTATTTCCTTCCTTTCATTTCCCTCTCTTATGTAAGGGCCTAGAAACCACAAGAAATCAAAAAGAATATCCTGGGAAAGAAAATATTTGTACTCATGGCTGCAGGTCCTTTCATCTACAGATTTCAAAGCTTTTTCTCCATAAGTAATTACTAGCCCTGCTCAACATGTGTGAATGCAGAGACACCATCAAATGAAGAAGCTTGTCTTCAATCACAAGGCAAGTCAGAGGACAGGCTACAAACAGAACAAAGCTGTCTAGCTTGCCAGCTTTGGGCTCTAAAGTAGGACACATGAGAATCAACAAAAGCTTCAAGTGTTAAGGGCAAAGTTTGAAGAGGGCTGGAGATGTAGCTCAGTTGGTAAAGTGCTTGCTTGGCATGCATGAAGCCCCAGGTTGGATCATCATAAGAACTATATGAAACTGGGCATAGTGGTGTAGACCTATAATCCCAGCAACTGGGAGGTGGGCTCAAGAGCATCAAGAAGTTCAAGCATGCATCCTCTGTGACATAGAGTTCAAAGTCAGCCTGTGATACATCTGACCCCGTCTTGAAAAGGAGAGAAAAGAAAAGAGAAGAGAAGAGAAGAAAAAAGAGAGAGGGAGGGGGAGGGAGGGAAGGAAGGAGCAAGGGAGAGGGAGAAAAGGAAGGAAGAGAGACAAATTTTGAGAGTTTGGGGTGTTTCTGATTCTGTACCTTTGAGTCAGTGCAGTGAGAAAAGTTTCAGATCAAGTCTGACTTCAAATCTCAGCTCAGTCCCTTACTGCCTATAACCTTAGTCAAATCACAAGTGAGGATATTCTTCTCGGGGTTCAGGGGAAACCTCAGTGACTTCTTTGAAAGAGCTGAGCTCAGTGTCAGGTGCTTTGCAAATGATGATAATATTGGTTCATGTAGCTGGGAAAAAATGAAAACATCTTTCTTAAATAGGCATAATGAAAATAGACAACTCTTTCAGTCAAAGATCTTTTAAGGCCATAATCACTGCTGTGTCTTAGCTTAACACCATGACTGCACATTGACTCTCTCACATTAGAACACAGATAGAGGTTGCTTTGTCCAAGCTCCTGGTTCTTTCTCCCTGGAATTCTATGCTTTTTCTCACAGCCTGAGCCCAGTCTATCAGCGAGTTCTGGTGACTAAATCTCCACTATGTACCCGAAGTTCTAACTTTATTTTCACAGTCCATCCATATGTGCTAGCTTCTTCCTCTTTCTCTGGCTGCCTTCTTCCTCCTGGACCATCATTTTAACTAATGCCCCCTTCTGTGCTCACTCTCTTCGCCACACCGTGATCTTCTGAAAATATAATTCTGATCTTATAATTTCCCGACTTAAAACCTACAGGGGAGAAGGAGGAGACTTGAGAAATGGCTCAACTCTTAAGAACATTTACTGCTTTTCCAGAGGGACCAAGTTTGATTCCTAGCACCCACATCAGATAGCTAGCTCATAATCATCTGTAACTCCATTTCCAAAGGATCTGACACCCTCTTCTGGCCTCCACCATGTATATAGTACACTTACTTTTTTTGTGTCTTTTTTTCCCAGAGCTGAGGACCCAACCCAGGGTCTTGCGCTTGCTAGGCAAGCGCTCTACCACTGAGCTAAATCTCCAACCCTAATAGTACACTTACATGTGCAGACAAAACATTCATACATACGAAACAAATAAATCCTTAAACAAACCAGCAGAAAACAAACCCTGGGGCTAGAGCAATGGCTCAGTAGTTAAGAATACTGGCTGCTCTTCCAGAGGACCCAGCTTAGGTCCTGACAATCCCCAGAATGGACTCCAGTCTCAGGGATATCTGACGTTATCTTCTGGCCCCCAAAGACACTGAATGCACATGATGCACAGACATACATGCAGGCAGAAGACCCATTCACAAAAAAAGAAACATTTTAAAATAATAAACAGGGACTTCTCATCAACCTTGTAATCCATGGTTTATGTGGGGGCCAGGTCTTTGGAGGTAAAGGACATGTCTACAAAGTACAGAAGAGCAAATGATTCTGGCTGTGCTGAGATGTTTGGTAAAATGAAACACAGTATATATGAAAGAGAGGAAAACTTGTAGAGGATAAAAGAGGAACTAGAGAATAACCCAAACAGAATCAGGAATAAGCTGGGACAGGCTTTAGAGAATTGGGTCTCTAGAGATTCTGGCTTATTAAAACTAAACCAGATAAGCAAAAATCACCACTGGGAGAAAAAGGATCCCTACGGCTTCATGTTGCTGGTATTTTCAAATCTAGTTCCTTTTTAAAGACTTCTTTATCTGTCTGTCTCTCTGTGAGTGTGTGCACACACACGTATGTGCTGGTGTGCAAAAGCTAGGAGGATGTCCTCCTCTATTGTGCTCCACCTATTCCCCGAGACAAGCTCTCTCCCCAGCCTGTGGCTTGCACTTCCTCTGTTAGGATGGACACACATACAATAAAGCTAGCTTAAAAGAAAGTAGAGCACAACTGAGGAAGACACCTGAAGTCAGCCTCTAGTACACACACACACACACACACACACACACACACACACACACACACCTAGAATAAACCAGTTCAACTGGACACGGTAGCACATGTATAATCTCAACCCCTGCGGGGTAGAGACAGGAAGATGAAGAATGGAATTCAAGGCCATCCTCAGTTATATAGAGAGTCTCAGGCTGGGTGGAACCACATGAGACCCTGTCTCAAAAGCCCCAAAGAAAGCCAGACAGAGTGTGACACATCTGTGATCCTGGCACTTGGGAGGTAGAAGCAGGAGGGCGAAGAGTTCAAGGTCACCTTTGGCGACACAGTTAATAAGAGGCAAGCATGAGCTACACAAGGATCTGCCTCAAATAAACTAAACAAATAAGCAGGTAAATGTAATACAGCACATAAACAGGCTTTAAGAATAGAAGTCACATAGTCAGAAGAGATGCAAAAATGACATTTGACCAATGTTAATATCTCCTTGTAAGAAAAGCCTTGAAGAAAACAGGAATAAAAAGTTCAACCTATGTAGCTCTGTCAGACATATATAGCCAAGATTATACAAAATGGGGAAAAGCTGAAAGCATGTCCCCTAAAACCAAGAATGAGACAAGGGTGCTTATCCTCTTCATTCTCCTCCATACAGTGCCCACGCGCTAGTTAAAGCAGTGCTGCAAAAGAAAGAAATGGGATACAAGCAGGGAAGGCAGAAGTCAAAGTATCCCTGTTTACAGACCGCACAGTCCTACACCTGAAAGACCCTGCAGCGCCATTTCTACAATTAGATTTGACACTTTCAGCAAACTAGCAGGACACAAAATTAAAATACAAAAGTCCATGGCTTTTGGTCAGTAAAATGGCTTATCTGGTAAAGGTGCCTGTTGCCAAGTCTGACAACCTGACTTGAATCCATGGACCCCCCACATGTTGGAAGGAGAGAACCTACATCCGTAATTTGTCCCCTGACTGTGTGTGCATGTGCACATGCGCACACACACACACATTTTTTAAATGTAGTATTTTTTAACTAATAGGGTGTAGTTCAGTTGATAGAGTGCTTGCCTATCATGCACAAAGCTCTGAATTCAATCCCCAGCACTAGATTAAATGGGGTGTGGTCATTCCAGCACTCAGGAGATAGAGGCAGGAGAATCCAAAGTTTAAGGTCATCCTCGGTTGGAGGCCAGCATGGGATACATGAGAGCCTGTCTCAAAAAGAAAAAAAAAAGAAGAAGAAGAAAATTATAGTAGCTGCATGTGGTGGCACACATTGGTAGTCTCAGCATTGGGAAGCGTGAGGTGAGGTCATCATTTGAGCCTAGGAGTCTGAGACCAGTCTGAGTAAAACAGTGAGATTTCATGGGAAAATGACTGTGAAATGAAACAGGTATGATGAGTGTATACACCCATCCAGCCCAAGAATTTGGGTCAGACTGAGGAACCTAGGGAGGCCCTACCTCTTTAAAAAGCAAAACAGGCTAAGCGGTGGTGGCACATACCTTCAATCCTGGTACTCAGGAGTTCGAGGCCAACCTGGTCTACAGAATGTGTGCCAGGAAAGCCAGGGCTGTTACACAGAGAAATCCTGTCTCAAAAAACAAAGAAAAAAAAGCAAAACGGAACTAAACTAAAAGAAAATGATTTGAAGATTTAAATGGATATACAATTGGCAAAATAAAATAAAATAAAATAAAATACAACCAAGCATTAAAGCAATACCCTTAGTCATCAGGGAAGTACAAATCAAAGCTGCAATGAGATACTGCCCATTAAACTTGCTACATAGTTTTTACATGGACAACAACTCAGTATCTTCATATAAAGAATAGTCAACATTATTTTGATAGTCCAGTTTTGGCAGAGACATGAAAAACTATGAACCCTCAGGTCGGTGAGAAGGCTCTGCAGGTGAAAAGCATTTGCTAGAGAGGGCTGAGTTCAATCCCCTAAACCCACCCACTGTGGAAGGAGAGAACCAACTCCTAGAAGCTGTCTTCTGACCTCCACAGGCACAAACACACACACACACACACACACACACACACACACACACACACACACACCCCTATACACCATTAATACATGAATAAAATAGTTCTTGAAAGAAGCTAGAGTCTGCACATGTTGCTGGTGAGGATGTGAAATGGTACAGTCAACAGAGAACAGTTTCAGTTCCTTGAAAACTTACCCAGATGGGGTTGGGATTTAGCTCAGTGGTAGAGCTTGCTAGGCCCTGGGTTCGATCCTCAGCTCTACATACAAAAAAAAAGAAAGAAAGAAAAGAAAAATTACCCAGAGAGTTAACATATGCCCAAACAACCAACCCTACTCTTAGATACACAGCCAAAAGAATTGAAAACGTTTTTCTGCACAAAAGCTTGTTTATGAATGCTCATAATAGTATTATTCATGGTTGTCACTGCCCACTAACTTGTGAGTAGATAAATACATTTTGATGTCTGGGGTTTTTGCTTTGTTTGAGACAAGGTCTCATGTACTCCATGGCCTCTAATAATAATAATAATAATAATAATAATAATAATAATAATAATATAGAGCCAGGCGGTGGTGGCGCATGCCTTTAATCCCAGTGCTCCGGAGGCAGAGCCAGGTGGATCTCTGTGAGTTCGAGGCCAGCCTGGGCTACCAAGTGAAATCCAGGAAAGGCACAAAGCTACACAGAGAAACTCTGTCTCGAAAAACCGAAATAAACAAACAAACAAACAAACAAATAAATAATATATAGCTGAGAGTGACCTTGAACTCTCGATTCTCCTGACTTCCTTCCTGAGTACTTACTTGGATTATAGGCATGCATCACCACACCCATTAAAAATACCTATATGTCTTCATACCATGAAATATATTTAACAATTAAAAAAAGAATGAAGTGGGGGTAGCCCACAGCCTGCAGAGTTGACAACAGGCCTAAGTTTTATTGTGACTACGTGATACGTATCTGACCCATGATTCTCCATCTATGAGAAAGACACACTGCAGTGGGCAGAAACACAAAGAGAACATGAAAGACTACCACCAGAAATGGATGGAAGAGCAGGCCCAGAGCCTGATTGACAAAAATAACGGCTGCATTTCACTAAGGAAAGACACCTCCAGCTCCATTCTCTGCTCCTCCTCCTGCAGGGGCCAGGATCCCACCTCCCCCCAGACTCCCGGGTCCTCCTCGCCCTGGCATGATGCCTGCACCCCACATGGGAGGCCCTCCCATGATGCCAATGATGGGCCCTCCTCCTCCTGGGATGATGCCCGTGGGACCTGCTCCTGGAAGGAGGCCACCCATGGGAGGCCACATGCCCATGGTGCCTGGGCCTCCAATGATGAGACCTCCTGCTCGACCTATGATGGCGTCCACTCAGCCCGGCATGACTCGGCCGGACAGATAAGAGCAGAAAGGCTCTTTCTCAGTTTTGTATTTCTTGTTCTCTTTCACCAGGAGATGACGGTGCTGAGCCTGAGTGTTTTCTAGCTGCACGACAGGAAGGCTCCCCTTCCGAACAGAGAAAAGTGGGGCAGCTTTCAATGCCATTGTGAAATGTGAAATAAAACTGTCAGCTGTTTTAGTTAAAAAAAAAAGAATGAAGTATGCAATGTGACCTATTATTTTGTATAATGAATTTAAAAAGAATGGAGTACTGGTTCATAATATAACATTAAAAAAACGAGGAGTGAAAAAAATTGCCTTAACCTTTGAGAAGAAAACATGAAAAAAAAAGAGAATAAAGCATGAAAAATGAAAAATCTTGAGAGCACTTGTACAAGTGTTTAGGGAAAGCAGATAAACTTGTCAATGTAGTGTAATTTCTAGGCAACATTAGGATTTTCTTTTCTGGTTTGGTTTTGTTTTTCTTTTTTTTAGATAGGATCTTTCTCTGTAGCCCAGACTAGTCTTGAACTCAGTATGTGGCTGAGGATGACCTTGAACTTCTGATATTGCTGACTCTATTTCCCAAGTGCTAGGATGACAGGCATGCACTATAATCCAGGCTTCATGCTTGCTAGGCAAGCACTTTACCAATTTCGCCACACCCCCTAGCCCTCACTAGCATTTTCTAGTCGTCCTGATTGTTCTGTTCCAGTAGATGAAACAATAAAACCATCAGAAAGATGCAGCATCACTTAGTACTGCCCTCAAGTGGTGGTGGACCAAATGTTTTCTGGGTTCATAAACATGAAACATGCCTTCAAAAGAGCTAATGGTGTCTATGTAAAGACAAGCAAATCAAAGGACCTAAGAGCTCTCTGACCCCCTTCCCCTTCCTCAAAGAGGGCTTGCTTGACATGGTGGCACATGCCTATAATCTCAATACTTGGGAGGAAGGAGACAAAAAGATCTACAGTGATTCAAGGTCATCCTCTCTACATAAAAAGTTCAGTTCAAGGCCAGACTGGGCCTAATGAAGCACTTCTTAAAAAGAAAAAGGAGTTGAGGAGATGGGTCCGTGGACCATCTGTGCAGACATGAGGACCCAGTTCAGAGCCTCAGAACCTACATGAAAGCCAGGCACAGCAATGTGCAGCTGTAATCTCAGGGCCAGGAAGCAGAGGCAGGAGGGTCCCACAATGTACTTGCACAGATAAACACATATGTAACCAAATATGCGCACACAAAGACTGTACATGAAGAAGAGAGGAAGAAAGGGGGAAAGACAGAAGAAGGGAGGAAAGAAAGGAGGTCTGGGAACAACCTGGTTTGCATAGTGATCACTGTTTTAGTAGCTATGTACCTTCGATCTTGTGGAGGGAGCAGATCTTGATACGTTTTCTATGGCTTTAAGAGCTGTTCTTCCAGAGGTCCTGAGTTCAATTCCCAGCAACCACATGGTGGCTCCCAACCATCTGTAATGAGATCTGGCGCCCTCTTCTGGCATGTAGGCAGAACACTATATACATAATAAATAAATCCCCCCCCAAAAAAACCAAAAAAACAAAACAAAACAAAAAAACCTGTGATTCTCCTGCGTCAGTCTCTCTGTGTCTGGGATCATAAAGGTAATAGTGTGCCCTGACGTCCATATGATATCTCCTACTTTTAGAGAGACATTTTACCTTTATATGACCATTGACTCTCGCTCTGGGTCCATTTCTTTGCTTCCCCTCATGGCTACTTTTTGTTTGAATGGTGCTGGGGCTCGAACCCAGGGCTTTGTGTTTGCTGGCAAACATTCTACTGCTGAGTTGCTCTCCAGCCCTCAGTGTGTATCCTCTTTTTTGTTGTTGTGTTTTTGTCTTTTCCAGGCAGGGTCTACTGTAGTCCAGAGTGACCTTGAACTTGCTATGTAGTTGAAGATGGCTTTGAAGCATTGATCCTCCTGCCTCCATCTCCAGAATAGTGGGATGCCCAGTACACATCATGCCTGCTTAATGCAGTGCTGAGGATCTATCATGGAGCTTTATGCAAGCTAAGCAAACACTCTACCAAGTAAACCATGTCCCCGTTCCTATTTGTTTTTGGTTTTTTTTAGTTTGTATTTTCTAAAAACAAAGACATTCTTTCCTATATCTATAGAACCACCTAAAATTATGATCAAATTCAGAAAATTATAAATTGTTATAATTATGCACAGCTTATTGTACTGATTATGCATAGCCTTATTGTATTGACCAATTTTTGTCAACTCGACATAAGCCTAAACATACCTGGGAAGAGGGAATCTCTGTTGAGGAATTGCCTCCATCAGATTGGCTTGTGGGTAAGTCTAGGGGGTGTTTTCTTTATTGCTGATTGATGTGTGGGGTGGGGGGCAGCCCACTGTGCTCAGTCGTATCTCTGAGCAGATGAGCTTGTGCTGCATAAGAAAGGTAGCTGAGCAAGCCAGTTAGACACCTTTCCTTGGTGGTCTCTGCATCTGTTCCTGCTTCAGGTTCCTGCCTTGCACTCGGCCCTGATTTCCTTCAGTGAGGGACCGGGACCTATAAGCTGAAGTAAACCCTTTCCTCCCCCAAGTGGCTTTTTGGTCATCGTGGCATTTATCACAGCAAAAGAAACCAAACAAGGACAAAAGTTGGTTCTAGAGAGTGGGATCTTGCTGTGATGGACCCAACCACATTGTTTTGGAAGAAGAATGTGGAAGGATTTTCAGAGCTCTGGGCTGGAAAAGCCATGGAAGATAAGAATGTCAAGGGAAGCCGGGCGGTGGTGGTGCACGCCTGTAATCCCAGCACCTCGGGAGGCAGAGGCAGGTGGATCTCTGTGAGTTCGAGGCCAGCCTGGTCTACAGAGCTAGTCCAGGACAGGCTGCAAAGCTACAAAGAAACCCTGTCTCGGAAAAAAAAAAAAAAAAAAAAAAAAAAATGTCAAGGGAAAGCAGGTGATGGAGGCCAGATTTGTGAAATTTCAGAGGGACGTTTGAGACTTCCTCAAAGATTTTTATCATGGATGTTCATGTGGTATATTTGAATTAAGACTCTGTGGAAGCAGCTGAGCATGGTGGTGCAAGTGTATAATCCCAGCAGAAGACGGGGCAGGCGGATATCTGAGTTCCAGCTGGGACTACATAGACAGACTGTGGGAAAAAAAAAAAAAAAAAAAAAAAAAGTGAAACTTTTGCTTTAAAGGGACAATGGATGCTAGTTAGCTGGGGCTAGAAAACCATCTGTGATTAATAAGAGACAAGCATCACTGAGGTGAAATCTTCTAGTTTCTCAGGGTAACACAGAAACTCAGGTCCAGTCGGGAACCAAGGCTTCGTATCAAGCTTGCAGTGGAACTTGTGAAATAATGTGTAAGACTTTCCCACATGGTGCCAGGAGGATCTCTGTGAGTTCGAGGCCAGCCTGGTCTACAGAGCAAGTTCCAGGACAGGAGCCAAAGCTACACAGAGAAACCCTGTCTCAAAAACAAAAACAACAACAAAGGACTTTCCCACATGGTACTTGCTTTGAAAGCATGAAGGGGTAATGGAGAGCAGCGGAGGCTTGGTGCTGTGTGACAGGGTCTAAATCTCAATGAAAGAGGCCAGGAGAGGCCCATGGTAAAGGTGCATCCTCAGCTGCAGTGGAAACTCCTGGACTTGGGGGGTGGGGAGGTAATGGAGAGAAACTGGAGCCTGATACCATATGGAAGTATCAGAGTCCCTGAAGGACCATGGGATGACCTCCCCTCCCCACAGGATAGCAGTATAGCAGCAGGCATGGAGTGGAGCAGGTCTGAGCCTAGCAAACAAGCTGTGTGGGTGCTGGAGTCAGAGCCAAAGAACTGGGACTGCCCCAGATCTTTGTAGCCCAGAAAATCTTGAGTTGAGTACCAGATGTTAGACACTCACTAAGTAATTTTCACTGTTGCGTTTTTGGGTTTGCTTTGATCTGATGGTGCCTGGTTTTCCCCTCTTGGAATAAGAAAACATTTAACTTGTTTTTAAGTTTTTGAAAGTTAGCTGAGCAAACATAGAAAAGTGAGGCAAAAAGCGCATCTCCTTTGTGGTCTCTGCTTCAGGTTCCTGTCTTGCGCTCCTGCTCTGAGTTCCCTCGGTAATGGACTGTGACCTGTAAGCTGAAGTAACTCCTTTCCTCCCGCAAGTTGCTGCTTTTGGTTAGTGTTTTGTCACAGCAGCAGAGAAACAAACTAGAACACTTATTCAAAGTTTACTAATTACCCACTAATGTTCTATTAGCAGTCCAAACCTCACCTAGCGTCTGACCTAGTACCCAACCCACATCGTGCATTGCATTTAAACCGTGACTCCTCAGTCTTCTTCTTCAAGCTAGAGTAGGTCTTCCATTATTATTCACGATAGTCACGTCTTTTAATTTTACTAACTTTTGTGTGTGTGTGTGGTTTTTCGAGACAAGGTTTCTCTGTAGCTTTAGAGGCTGTCCTGGAACTCACTTTGTAGCCCAGGCTGGCCTCGAACTCACAGAGATCCACCTGCCTCTGCTTCCCGAGTGCTGGGATTACAGGCGTGCACCACCACCACCACCCGGCCGTAATTTTACTAACTTTTGTGTCTTTGAGACACTGCCACCGTGAGCTTTCACTTCTGTCTCTGTCTCCCAAATGCTGAGGTTATAGGCAAGCACTACCATACCCCAACACTTGCCCTATTGGAGTTTGTCTCGTGCTTTTGTGCAATTAGACTGCTGTTTTCTTTGGAGAAGGGGAGCAGTCAGTAATACTGCCTGAGTATGGTTGATTTTGAAGTGCTACAATTGGACCACCCCATGGGTAACAGAAACTATAACTTTGACATTTCATTTACAATTCTTAGGTGGCATTTTACTACAAGTAAGATAGTTTCCTCTCTCCCCGCCCCTTGGCTTTCATGTGGCCCATGCTGGCTTCAAATGTACTCCATAGCCAAGGGTGACCTTCAGCTCTCTCCAGCTTGCATCTTCAGAGTGCTGGGGTTACAGGTATGTAGCACCATGCCTCCCTATCCACTCCTTTTCTCATGTGTTTATATGTTTATATATTGTCGTCAGTATAAACCAGTGGATTCATCTTTTATTTACTAGGTTATAACCTATCACTTTCATTGCATTTTTAATTTAACTTGTCCCAATGTTGAGTAATAAGAAATCCTTCACGCTGCCTTCTGTATCTTTTTTATCTCAGCACCTCTTTGCTTTCTCCTCCTCCTCCTCCTCTCCTTCTTCTTCCTCCTCCTCTCCTGCTCCTCCTCCTCCTCCTCCCCTCCTCCTCCTCCTCCTCCTCCTCCTCTTCCTCCTCCTCCTCCTCCTCGTTCTTCTTCATGGTTTTTTGAGACAAGGTTTCTCCGTGTAGCTTTGGAGCTTATCCTGGAACTCCTCTAGTCCAGGCTGGCCTCAAACTGAGAAATCCATCTGCCTCTGTCTCCCGAGTGCTGGGATTAAAGGTGTGCTCCACCATGCCCAGTGTTCTCCTCCCTTTCTTAGTAAGTTGTCCTAGGTTCATCTTGTACTTTCATTGCCTATTTCTGGAAGTCAGCATCAGCCATTCCTCCTAAGAACTTCCTGTATGGTAAGAATGGAGTTGTAGAAACCAAGATCTGGGCACCAGATATGCTCATTGCTACTGAGTGTATAATTTCTTCTAGGCCCTTTTAATAAACAAAGCTAAGGGGGTTGAATGGCAATTTAATTTAGTTAACTGTGTTTAATCATGAATTCATCACTGGTACTTCTAATTCTAAGCCCCTTAGGGTTTTTTCTTTATTTGCATCTCTCTTTTCCCACAATGACAACTCTGGCTCCCAATAACACCGATGTCTTTGTGTACTCAATGTTGTAGCACACAAAATACTTTCAGAATCGCTGTAGTGATTCCATTACCAAAATAACTCACTAAATAGGGTTCAGGATTTGTTTGCAGTTTTGTTGTTTTGTTTTTAGAGTACAGGTGTGTATATATTGAAAGTACTGCAGTTAAAAAAAATACATGGATTGGTCTTCCTTCCCTTCAAAGTCATTGTATCATGGATTTAAATGTAGTTAAATTAATTTGTTTCTGTTGATTTTCAGTTTCAAGATACATATTCTTTTTTGACAAGATCCCTCTATGTAGCCCTGGCTGGCCCCACATTTACTATGTAACCTAGACTGGCCTGTAACTCAACAGAGAGCTGCCTGCTTTTTCTGTCCTTTGAGTTCTGGGACTAAAGATGTGTGCCACCATACTTGGCTTAAGATACTCATTCTTGTTGATTTAGTTTTCACCTTGAATATGTAAAAGTTAGTATTGTCCCCAAATTCAAATGCCTGCAAACAGTATGTAGATGTTCTACAAATCTGTCATCAGATGGTAGGAGTTATGCCTGTTTTCTTTGTATTGTTGTTCCATTTTTGTTTTGTTTTTAACACATGTGCTGTCAAAAGAAACACTTCTAATTCATCCTAGTACCCAATTGTTTTGAATTGGTTCTCTCCTTCCACTATGTAGGTCCCAGGATCTAATGTAGAACATCAGACTTGGTGACAAGCACCATTACTCACAGAGCCATGTCACTGGTGCCTTGTTTGTTTGTTGTTTAAGCTTGGGAGGGTTTATATTGGCCCAGTGTTTCAGGGTCTCAGTTTGTTATAGTGTGGTGGAGCAGACCAGCTCATACCATAGAGTGGGGAAGCACACAAGAAAGTGCATGTTAACTGTGCTTCTTACTTAGCCCCTTCCCATGAATGAACCTTCTCCTCAACAGTGTTCTTACCTCTTTGGTTCCCTTGCGACATCAGCTGAGGGTGGTGCCGATTTTCTTCAAACACTCTCCACTCCTGTTTCTGACAGCCACTGCCGCTCACTTTCTCTTCTTTCACGGCTTCTTCTTATTCCCCTTTTCTATTCACCTACCCTAAAGTTTATCTCCTTCACTTCCCTCTGTCTCCATCGAAAGTCTCAACTATTTCTGTTTTCAAAGGCTGACTTGCTAGTGACTTCAAAATTCATACCTTCATCCCAGACTTTGCTGGTTTGAAAACTTATAAGCAATTGTGCACTGACATCCACAGGTATTTCTCATGGGCTCTCAAGTTTAGAATGTCTAAAATAGAACTTCTCATTTCTCTACAGCCCTGCTCCTCCCAGGACCCTTCCTTGAGGTAAATGCCAGCCATTTGCTTCCTGGCTTTAGCCAGAACCCTGTAATTTGTTTTCAATCTTCTGTTTTCCTCCGCTGCAATGCCCAACCTACCTGTAAAATCAACACTTCACTTCCACATTATGTCCAATTGGACATGCCTGTCTGCCTCACTACCACCCTTAATTCCACATCATTTCAGAATACTCATTCTCTATATAACTGGCTCCCCTCAGGCACTCCTCCTTTTCATTTCCCACAAACCCATTCTCTGTATAATAGCTACAGTACTGACCGGCAAATGCCTTTTAATCCCAGCCCTCTGGAGGCAGAGGCAGGTGGATCTCTATGAGTTCGAAGCCAGCCTGGTCTACAGAGTTCCAGGACAGCCAGGACTATACAGAGAAACTCTGTCTCAAAGAAGAAAAACAAAATTGTGTACTTAATCATCATGGAAGCATATGCCTGTAATCCCAGAACTCAGAAGGCTGAGGCAGGAGGATTGAGTATGAGGCCCGCCTACAAAACAAGACTCTGTAACAACAATAATAATAAATAATAATAGCATCATATAGTCCTTAGGTATCTGATATGTGCCAAACTAGCTCAACCACTATATCTCTATATCTATCTATCTATCTTCTATAGATATAGATGTAGATATATGAAAAGAAAGAGGGAAAAGAGAGAGAGAGCCTTTTCTTTTTTTTCTAAAATTTTTACAACTCCATGAAGTAAAACTCACATCTACCTTAATTTTGTAGAGCACAGAAAGATTAAGAAATTTATTTAAGGGCACACCTTTGATAAATGATAGAACTTAGAACTTAGGTCTCTATCCTGACTGAGTCCTTAGCCTTTAAATACTTTTTAAATTTTATTGTTATTGTATGTATGTGTCATGATGTGGGGTGGGCCCTACTATTGTGTGTGTGTGTGTGTGTGTGTGTGTGTGTGTGTGTGTGTGTTAGGGGACAACTTTCACGGAGCTGGTTCTTCCACTTTTACATTGGTCTCAAGGATGGACCTCAAGTAGTCAGCCTTCCTGAGCAAGCACCTTTACCTACAGAGTGCAGTATTGTGGTGGCCCAGTTTCTTGGTCTTCAAGATTATTTACCACACCATATTGGCTCCTCACTATACCCTAACTACACTCTCAATTTCTTACCAAAGTCCTCATGATCCTGTATGACAGACATACTTCCCAGTGATGCCTCCAAACTCACCCCTTTCCTTTCCTTTCCTTTGCTCTGTGCAAGTGTCTTTTCCTCCCAGCTTCTTGTCTGCCTCCAGCCACTACAGGTTCTCTCTCAAATATTCCTCTCCCTGATCATCATGTGACTGGTTCCATCTTGTCCTCTGACCTCATTTTAGTTTCCAGTCAGAGAGGCCTTCCCTCCTTTGCTATTTTCTTTTAAAAAATGTTTTTGGGCCAGGCGGTGGTGGTGCATGCCTGTAATCCCAGCACTCAGGAGGCAGAGCCAGGCGGATCTCTGTGAGTTCGAGGCCAGCCTGGACTACAGAGTGAGTTCCAGGAAAGGCACAAAGCTACACAGAGAAACCCTGTCTCGAAAAAATAAAAACAAAAACAAAAACAAAAAAAAAATGTTTTTGACCTTGATTTATTTATTGGGAAGCGTGCACTCAAGTACCACAGTTATGAGTCTGGAGGTAGAAGACAACTTTCAGGAGTTGGTTCTGCCCTTGCACCATGCGGATTCAGGGGATGGAACTCAAACTTGGGTCTTCCAGTGTGGTGGCCGGAACCTTTACCAGTTAGGCCATCTCACTGGCCATCCCCAGATATTTCTTTTTTTTTTTTTTTTTCTCGGAGCTGAGGATTGAACCCGGGGCCTTACGCTTGCCAGGCAAGTGCTCTACCACTGAGCTAAGTCCCCAACCCCCCCCCCCCCCCTCCCCCACCGGCTATTTCTTAATTAGGTCTTGTCCTAGTAGGGTGTCTCAGGCCTGTATTTATTTTCTTCTTAGCCCCTAGCAAATTGCAATTATATGTTTACTTGCCTTGCTTCTCTTCCCCACCAAAATTAAGTGCTATGAGACAAATGCTGTCTGAATCACTCTGTTTGTTTTTCGAGACAGGGTTTCTGTGTGTAGCCTGGACTGTCTTGGAACTAGCTCCATAGGCCAGGCT
Source organism: Onychomys torridus (assembly GCF_903995425.1). NCBI lineage: Eukaryota > Metazoa > Chordata > Mammalia > Rodentia > Cricetidae > Onychomys > Onychomys torridus. The sequence continues at coordinate 125,928,387 of NC_050444.1, read as the reverse complement.
GGCCTCAAATCATTCTTATGTACTCAGAGGCCAACACCATTTGTTGTTAGGGAAGGAACTCTATATTTGTTACATAACATACATTATCATTTTCTACTTTGTAGCTTCTGTTTGCTCCCGATTTCTGAACCCTGACCACTTTAGTCTCATAACCTAGACTCTGTCTCCTCCCATGTATACCCTTAACCCACCTCACCGTCCCTCTCTTTCCATCCCATTAGCTGTGGTTTTTACTGCTGCTAATTGCCCCAGTCGGTTCATGGTTCCTGATTCAGATTCCCAAGGGAGAAATATTGACTCGCCCAGCTCATTTTCAAGAAGCCAGAATGCATTTGTAGGTCATTGGCAAGCCCATGGGGTGTTTGCCTGTGGGTTTATTCCCAGGCCCAGTCCAAGCAGCTGTTTTCTGGCAGGATGTGGGTGGAGAGCACTGCAGAGCACTGCTTTCCACAAGAATGGGGAGTTTACAGGCACTGGGACTGAAACTTGAGTATTAGTGCAGCAGCAGCAGCCGTAGCAACTTATTAACTAGGCTTCACCCAAGGCCCATGTTCCCCAAAAGCTGAACTCTGGAGCAGAACTCAGTCCCTCTCTGAGTCCATTTCACTCTCAGGAAGAATAGTAAACACAAATTGTAACCCTGCATAGTTATATAGTGTTTCTAGAGTGCTATTTTTAAAAGAAAATAGCAAAGGAGGGAAAGCCTCTCTGTTAATGGGCATTAACATCTGCATTTATTTCTCCAGCAACCTCAGGAGGTAAAGAACATTGTTTCCCTTAAACAAAGAAGAACATTAGCTGAGAATAAATGAATAATGGCACATCCCTGTAATCTCAGTCCTGAGGCATGGCTCAAGGTCACACACACACACACACACACACACACACACACACACACACACACCCCAAAAGAAGAGCCCCTACTAGATGTCAGGTCTCTCCACTCAGGCATATCTTGCTGCCTACTCCTCTTCCTTGTATGGTCATTTTGAATCATCCCAAAGGGGTTATAAGAACAAACAATTAGCTGGGCGGTGGTGGTGCATGTCTTTAATCCCAGCACTTGGGAAGCAGAGGCAGGTGGATCTTTGTGAGTTCAAGGCCAGCCTGGTCTATAGAGTGAGATCCAGGAAAGGCACAAAGCTACACAGAGAAACCCTGTCTTGAAGAAAAAAAAAAAAGAATAAGCAATTGGATGTATGGTGAGCTGCTTTAGAGGAGCTCAGTGGTGATGGGAGCTTCCTGGAGGCAACTTTCTGGGCTCTTAGCATATGGCTTCGTAAGTAGCTGACCATCTATGGAGTACCAATCATGTGCCAGTTCCTCGGTTTCACATGTGCTCTCTAAACCTCACAACATCTGTGTGCGGCCAATAACTTTATAATTCCCCACTCAACACATGGAAATTGAAATTTAAAACATCAGGTCACTGGACCAAAGTTCAAGGTCTAATAAATGGCCATGCTGGGATCCTAACTTATGTTTATCTGACCCCAAAGTCCATTTTAACATTCTTACATTAATTAGACTGCCTCCCTTCGCTCTCCTCATTGCTGAGGATTTCACGTGTACCAGGCAAACACCCTGCTACTTGTCCTGTTTGCCATCTTGTGATAAGCTTTGTTACCTACATCAAGTCAATTCATTTCTTACTTTCCATCTCCCTATCTGTAAAATGGGGCTATTTTACAGAATTTGTGGAGTCCTTAGAAGCTTATAGCTTATTCCTATTCCAGGAAGCCCAGCAGGTATAGACTGTCTTCAGTTTAGTCTGAGTCCAAATCCTTCCTATGTGAGAAACAGCACAATTATCAACTCCAGTTGCCAATAAGGAACAGGATTTCTTTCAGGAGACCATGTCCTGCTGGCAAATGTTCAAGGTCCTTTCATCAATTCTGAAGACAGAGGGTATTCTCCGACAATAGTTATTCTCCAAGTTGACAAAGAACTTTCATCTTAGTTATAAGACAGCAGAAAGGAAAGTGGTGTTTTTTACTGTTTGATTGTTCAGGCTTGGTATGTTTAGATAGGGTCTCATGCAGTCAAGTCAAATTCAAGGCCATGAACTTCTGATCCTCTTGCCTCTGCCTCTCAAGTACTGGGAGTACAGGTACGTGCCACCATGGCCAAATAGTGTATGTTCAATAAAGAAATTTGAACTGTGGTTAGAGGGATGGCTCAGAGTTTTCTAGCATGGGTTGCTCTCCCAGAGAATCCAAGTTTGGTTCCCAGCACCCGCATGGTGGCACACAGCTGTCTGTAACTCCAGTTCCAGGGAATCCATTGCCCTCTTCTGGTCTCCACAGGTACTAGGTATACACATGGTGCAAAAACATACATGCAGGCAAAATACTTATCCACATAAAATAATATTTTTATAGAAATTATTATCGCTGGGTGGTGGTAGAGCACTCCTTTAATCCCAGCACTTGGGAGGCAGAGGCAGGTGGATCTCTGTAAGTTCGAGGCCAGCCTGGGCTACCGAGTGAGTTCCAAGAAAGGCACAAAGCTACACAGAGAAACTCTGTCTCAAAAAAACCAAAAAAATAAAAAAAATTTAAAAAAAGCAAAAAAAAATTATTATCTTATTATTTATAAAAATTTTTAATGCTAAAAATTTAATTTAAAAAAGGAAATTTGAACTTACATTTGGTCTTGAGATCTTTTCCTAGGCTAAGGCTTTATATCAAATGATCTTATTTAATATTACCAAAACTCTAAGATAGAATTCTTTATTTTTTTTTAAGACAGGATTTCTCTGAGTAACAGCTCTAGCTGTTCTGGAACTTGCTTTGTAGACCAGGCTGGCCTCGAACTCACAGAGATCCATCTGCATCTGCCTCCTGAGTGCTGGGATTAAAGACATGTGCCACCACTCTTGGCTTTAAGATGGAGTTCTTATGGCCTCCATTTTTTAGGCAAAGACATTGCAACCTAGAGAATTTAACTTCCTGGATCAAACTTCCAGCTCCAAGGAACTTGGAGAAGTTATTAACAAGTTACCTGGGCTCTGACTTAAGAACTCTGGATAGAAGCCAACACCCAGCTCACATACAACCCTGACATCCCACCATTCATTATTCTCAGCACAACTCAAGAGTAATGCTAGATAGAAAAGCACCTACTAGAGGTATGGGCAAATACCAGCAAATACACACAGGAAAGTCATGCTGCATAATACATGCAAAAGTGAGAATAACAGTCTTTATACTTCTTGAGAGATAGTCATATCTGATATATGATTTCTCTTTGCATTACCCCTTTCTTGTATTATTGTTGCTGTTAAAAAGATGAACTAACTCAAAGTTTGTTCAATATAAAAGATAGACATGTATCATGATTTCTTGGTTTTCATTCTTCTTTTTTTTTTCTTTTTACCTTTCTAGAGCTTTATCGAGAGACAGAGAGAGAGAGAGAGAGAGAATCTCATTCTTTCTTCTTTTCATAATGATACCAAGTGTTTTCTTCAGAGTTTAAACACTTTAACAATAGTGATTGGATTAATGTAAACATATGATATTTGATTCAGAGTCAAGCTTAGAGTTTAGGTTTGTCTGTCTGTCTGTTTTCCTCCAAACTAGCACGAGAGAGGAACACCTTTGAACTCATGGTGGGAATCTGAAGTTAAGGACTGCCATCACAAGAAAAAGGTACTATGAGCTAGGTGTGCTGTCTCACACTTGTAATTCCAGATTCTCGGGAAGTTGAGGCAGAAGCATTGCAAATTCTGGACCAGGCAAGGCAACATAGGGAGACTCGTCTCAACATTTTTAACAAGACTGGGGATGAGCTGGGCGGAGGTGGTGCATGCCTTTAGTCCTAGCACTCGGGAGACAGAGGCAGGCAGATCTCTGTGGGTTCTAGGCCAGCCTGGTCTACAGAGTGAATTCCAGGACAGCCAGGGCTATATACAGAGAAACCCTATTTCAAAAAACCAAAAATAAATAAATAAATAAATAAATAATAAAAAATAAGTAAGTAAGTAAATATAAAAAGGAAAACCAGCATGGTGACTCACACCTTTTCTCCCAGCACTCAGGAGACTGAGGTGGGATTCCTGTAAGTTCAAAACCAGCCTGGGCTACAGAGAAAGACCCTGCCTTGAAAAAAAGAAGAAGGTGCTCTAATAAGTGGATTACTAGGGTTTGTAAATCAGTACCACCAAGTATAGTGTTTTGTTATGCCAAGTAATTTAAACTGAAGGACATTGGAAGAACCCTAGAAGCAAGTTTCTCTTTGACCTTCTCCCAACTTCCTCACTCCCACCTGTCTCCCTTGAAGTTAGTTAGTCACTGAAACAAGAATTTCTCAAGGTGGGTCATAGAAACTAGAAATATTAGCCTAACTTTCTCCTTCCTTCCTTCCTTCGTTCCTTCGTTCCTTCGTTCCTTCGTTCCTTCCTTCTTTCCTTCCTATGAAGGATAATTGTAGGTAGAAGTTTCCGTCCTACAAGCTGCTCCCAATAACCACACACAAAGGCTTAATATCAATTATAAATGCTTGGCCAATAGCTCAGGCTTGTTATTAGCTAACTCTTCCATTTAAATTAACCCATATTTCTTGTTTTGTTTTTGTTTTTGTTTTTGTTTTTGTTTTGAGCTGAGGATCGAACCCAGGGCCTTGCGCTTGCTAGGCAAGCACTCTACCACTGAGCTAAACCCCCAACCCCATAACCCATATTTCTTATTTGTGCTTTGCCTTGTGGCTTGGTACCTTTTTTTTCAGTACAACATGCCCATCTGGCTTCTCTCTGTGTCTCTGAGTCTGCTCTTCTTCTTCCTGTCATTCTCAGTTTTGGCCCTCCCACCTAACCTGATCCTGTTCAGCTATTGGCCAGTCAGCTTCTTTATTAAACCAATTAGAGCCACATATAGTCACACACTGTAAAAGAGTATTCCACCAATAATTTTTTTGAAATAAGACATAAACACTTCATCCTCCACCTTACATGAGAAGCCAAGGAGAATCTGAACAGACAGCAGGGTTGAACTGGCCCTCTTGATCTATTTGCCTTTGTTCAACTACATTTCTACTTGATTGCCCATTGTTCACAAGCTGAAGTGCAAAAATAGTTTTCTTTACTTTTTTAGCCTTCATTTCAGAATGATCTTGTATCTGTCTGTCTGCCTGTGTATTGGTATTTTGAGATAGAGCCCAGACTGTCTTTGAATTCTTAATTCTTCTGCCTCAATCTTCTAAATAATGTAACTTCAATTTTAAAAAATCTTATTTTTTTCTCGTTTGAACCTGTTTTTTGTTATAAGGATGTCTGTTACTCTTACAATAGTAGAACTAAATGTTCTTTTAAAAGACTTACTTATTTTGGGTTTTTGTTTTATTTTGTCTTTTTGAGACAGGGTGTCTCTACATAGTCCTGGCTGTCCTGGAACTCACTCTGTAGACCAGACTGACCTCAAACTCACAGAGATCCACCTGCCTCTGCCTCCAGAGTTCTGGAATTAAAGGTGTCTACCACCACATCTGGCAAGACTTATTTATTTTTTATGTATTTGTACAAGTGTCTTTCCTACATGATTGCTTGTGTACTATGCATGTACAGTGCCATCAGAAGCCAGAAGAGGGCATCAGATCCCCTGGAACTAGAATGACAGATAGTTGTTAGGGGCTATGTGGGTGCTGGGAATCACACACATACTGTGACATGCCCCCAAGCACATCATGGGCACACATATAAAATTACAATAAATTAAAAAATTTAAAACCCTCACAAAATAGTGCTCAGAGAAAAGATTGAAAATAACAAAATGAAATTTAAATAATATCACATAAATAAAAATATGTTCATATAAAACAAAATCACATTTTTAAGAAAATATACAAACAAAAAACATTAAACAAAATTTAGTTCTCTATGTGGAAAAGGGGGGAAATTTTTCAGTATTATTGTCAGAGACCAAAGATGATAAAATGTCATGTACAAAATCAAACCAATCAATCAACAAATGAGCACAAAACCTAGAGGCAATTCAATAAACACTGCACAATCGTCTCTGGACTGGGGAAGATGAGGACTTTGGGCTTTTTTCCTTAATACATACATAACTTCAAAGTTTTTGTGCTAAACATCTCTGTTTTTGAAAACAATTATTTTGAAAAATATAATCAGATATATATTAAATCATCTGGAGAATGTTGGTGTCTGGAAGAGAAGCCCTGTCGGAAGCAGGTGTGGCAACAAGCTCAGGCAAGAACAGGGTGGAGAAACTGCTAGACGAGGCTCAGATTACCATCTCAGAGTCCCTGGAGTGCAAGATCCAAGCTCCATAGCAGTTGGAGGGCAGGAGGGCCGCGTACCTCCAGTACCTCCAAGAGGGACGTGGACCGAGGAAGGCAGCCAGCGCTGGAGCGGGCTGCATCTGCGGGGCCTCCTTGAGTGCAGGCTCATGCCTGAGGAAGCAGAAAGTGTGCCGATGGCAGTGACAGAAGTACAAAGGTTACTGAGAACTGGGTACTAAAAGACGGAAATCGGACTCAAAGCGGCTAAGCCACAGAGGCAGAGGCAAGTGGATCTCTGTGAGTTCCAGGCCAGTTTGATCTACATTTTGAATCCCAGGCCAGCCAAGGCTGTGTAGTGAGATCCTGTCTAAAAATAAATAAATAAAGGGCAGATAGGAAGTGTGAAGAGGTGGCTCCTAAGTTGATGATTGAAGGAGGCTTGGAACCTACAAGAGGAACCAGCTGAGCAGGTGAGTCCTCTGCCTAGAGATAGATAAGTTGGCTGGCCTGAACCGGAAGGGCTTGAGGGCAAAGATGAGGAAGAGATCAAGATTCTTGCTGATAAACTCAGAGAGAGGCAGATATGTGTTAGTTTGTTGAGAGGTTGTTAGATAAACTGAACAGACAAGGTATCTTGGAAGGCAAGCTGAACTGCACAGAAGAGGAACACCTTTGTACACGCTCCACTAGGCATGAAGGGGATGCAGAGCTCCTGCCTGCCACTCCCCCTGACTCCAACTCTCCCTGACTCTGCTAGAAGCTGACCTGGAAACAGAGGGCTGATCTTTGGCAGGCTGCTTTCTCAGTTCCTCCATCTTTCTCATCTGCTGGCTTCTGCCTTTTCCCAGAGATCCCAGCTGGGCTGGGGGAGGGTGGGCTTTAGGGAGTGCAATCACAATACAAAATGTCTTTAAAAGCATGGTATGGGGCTGGAGAGATGGTCCAGCAGCTATGAGCACTGGCTGCTTTTCCAGAGGAAAAATTCCCAGCACCCACATGGCAGCTCATAAGATGGTCCAGCAGCTATGAGCACTGGCTGCTTTTCCAGAGGAAAAATTCCCAGCACCCACATGGCAGCTCATAACCATCTGTAACTCTGGTTCCAGGAGATCTGATGTCTTCTTCTGGCCTCTACCTGCACCAGGCACACAAGTGGTAGACAAGCATGCATGCAGGTAAAACACCTACATACATAAAATTTTTAAATTTAATTTAAAAAAGCATTCTGCGATATACACATTTTGTAATTGTAATTATTAATTTTGTTGTTGTAGCAATTTTTAAATTGTATTTTATAGCTTATTTTACTGCTTAGAGGCAGCAATCTAATGTCTTTCTTCTTTTTGGAAGATGTCTTTTCAGCCTAATGCATACTGTCTTCTCCAAAGAGGAGGAAAACAAGTATGGGCCTGCCTCACTATCAGCCAGCTAGAAGCCAGGCAGGGACTCCATCTTGGGAAACTTCACCACTCTGTACAAGGCCCCCATCAAACAGGAACAGGAATTCTAGGGAGAGTTAGCCCTGAACAAAAACATACTGCACTGTTAAGGTTTCCAGCTTTAGGCATCTTTGAATAAACTTTTTTTTTTTTTTTTTTTTTTTTTTTTACTTTTTTTCATTAGAAGTAACCAAATTAAGACGGTGAGACTTCTGAGACCCGCCCATTAGTTCTCCCGGTACTAGGGTATTGTGCATGTCAGGCAAACACTCTGTCACTCATCCACAGCCCCGAGACCAAGTTTGTTTCATGCCTCTCCCCTTTCTCACTGCTCACAAAAAGTATCATGTGCTCCTTAATGCTGAGAGGACCATCTAGCGCTCTCCTGAATCCTTCAGTGGAAGAAAAAAAGCTGTGTTTGTGCCACAGAATTAGCTGCATGAAGCTCACCTCATTGCCCATTTCTGGGTCCAGGCTTCTGTCTCAAAGTGTCATCTCAATGTGCTTTGTATCAGGCAGAGTCAGAGAGATCTGGAATAGCTCATGTATGATATTTTAAAACTTTATATTATTTTGAAACCTTGCCTCTTGTGAATTGGTGTGCCTGGCTATAAGAGTTCTCTACAGTTCATGGGCTGGCAGTGTGCTAATCTAGACAAGTTTCTTTCCACACCCAACTGCCACTTAAAAAATTGCTTTACTTTTGAATTCTTGTATGTGTATACACTGCATATGTGTGGAAGTCAGAGGACTTAAGATGCTTCTCTCCTTCTTCCACATGAAACTCAGAGATGGAACTCAGATGGCCAGCTCTTTTACCCATTAAGCCATCTTGCTGGCCCCTACTCTAAAATATTCTAAGAGTACAAAGCCCACCATTAGGACCTGGGCAGCTTTTGTATGCCTGTAATTCTAGCACTCCAAGGCTGAAATAGGAGGAAGTTCAAAGCTAGCCTATTCATCATAGTAAGTTCTCTGCCAGTCAGTGCAACATGGTTAGACCATGGGACCCTGTCTCAAATGGGGGTTTAGATGCTTATGTATATATGTATAAAATTGCCAAATAATAAATAAAATATATTCTTTTAAAAATCTAAAGTTCAGTTTTTCTAAAAACCAAAAATAGAACTAGGGCCCAGCCTCCAAGGAGGAAGGAAGAACTTCCTGCCACTTTCACTGATCTTATGACTCCTTTTCCTGTTGTCCAGGCTCTTTGTTCTTTAACTCCAAAGCCTGTTCTCTATTTTTCTGCATTCTTCAATACCTGGTTTAAAAGTTACTCTCTTTATGAAGTGGTCTTAGAAACCAGCAGGCATAGACAGTGGGTTGGTTGTTTTATTTTGGTGGTTGGTTGGTTGTTGGTTTTTGGTTGTTTTGTTGTTGTTGTTGTTGTTGTTGTCTTTGAGACAGAGTTTTAGTCTAGGTTGGCCTTGAGCTCTCTGTGCAGTTGAGGGTGAACCCGAACTCCTGATCCTCCTGCCTCTACCTCCCAAGTGCTGAGAGTTCATTCTTTCCAGCAAACATTTAGTGAACATCTTGATTCCTGTTTGTAAACGTATGTTATAGTTATTGGCTCCTTAAATGTTGGATTTTTTAAAAAATACACCCAAAAGGACATTTCTTCCATGTAACAGATTGCCCACGGTCTGTATCAACAGTAATAGACATTCACCCAAATAGCCTGGTACAGTAGAAGGATAAGCTTTGCAACCAGATGAACTTGAGTTCAGTTGCTGGCCCGCCCCTCACTGACTGACCCTGAACAAGTGTCTATGTCTGTAAAACAAAGATAGCAATGGCCTCCACAGTGACCACTGCGAGACTGAATGGGCACATTGTGGGCGTGCTGCAAATTCGTGGGAAAATGCTTTCTAATCTATAAATAACTACAAGAATGCCAGAGATAGTGATGCTGTGCGCAGGTGGAACAAAGCAGATAGAAATAAGGCCAAGCAAACTTGCAAACAAGTAACAGTCATTTACAAATTAGGGCAGGGACACAGCAGGCCAGCAAAGTGACTTTCATGAACTCAATAGATGTTCTGATTTGTGTGTGTGTGTGTGTGTGTGTGTGTGTGTGGAGCTGAGGATCAAACCCAGGGCCTTGAGCTTGCTAGGCAAACACTCTACCACTGAGCTAAATCCCCAACCCCTCCGATTTTGTTTTTAGGTGCTCAATACATTAACAAGAGGGAAACGTTGGGTCGAATCATCAGCACTGCTTAGTAAATACTAAGAAATGCATATATCTAAACAAAGAAAATCCCCAGGAGTACAGGGCTCAACTGAAAATGAGAATCAGGTTTATACAGAAGCTTATTTACCAACAATTAATTTTGTAAACACCACGATAACGATACTAGTTTGAACTACTCCATTTTTTTTTTACAATGTATTTACATTGGGTGCTTTACACACATTACCTCGTCCAGTCACTATACCCACGTCATGAAATAGAAATTACCATTCATTCCCTTTCTACCAATAAGCCAATAAAGCATGGGAGGGGGAGTGGAAATATAAATCCAAAGTTTATCTAAAAAGAATGAGTCATTTTACTTCCCACAGCTTGCTAACCTCATGAGCATTTCCCCTGCTAAGCACTGTCTCTTCCTCTGTGTGTAATCCCTCTCTCTGCAGTTACAGTTCATCCTTCTGATCAAAGCGGACTTCCTTTTTACCCAGAGACGCCCTCTTAGCACTGTCTTCCTCCTCGGAGTCCTCTTCATTGTCCTCCTCATCCTCCTCGTCCAGTCCCCAGATGTCCTCTTTCCTGGCCCGCTCCTTTTCCCTCTTCTTTTTGGCCTCTTCCGCCTCCTTCTTTTTCTCCATTTCCTCATACAGCTCTCTCCACTGCTGCTCCACATCCTGTTTAAAGTGTGGAATTCCAAAGTTGCACAGATGAGATAAACAGATACATTTTAGAAACATCTGTAGACTTCTCATTGGTGTCAGGAGTCCTAGGATGGTGTTCATTTACATGGAAGTTTCAGTACTTCTGGGGTGGAGAGAAATCTGTGTCTGGGTGCATGATGTACAGTTCATTTGTAAATAAAGCAGATTCAAAGCTAGGCATAGTACTGTGTACCGGTCATCCTAGCACCTGGGAGGTGGAAGCAGGATCAGGAGCTCAAGGGCATCCTCTGATGGACATTTAAGGTTGGCCTGGGCTACCTAAGACTCTGTCTCAAAAAAAAAAAAAAAAAAAAAAGAGTAAAATGAGGGGCTGGAGAGATGGCTCAGAGGTTAAGAGCACTGACTGCTCTTCCAGAGGTCCTGAGTTCAATCCCAGCAACCACATGGTGGCTCACAACCATCTGTAATGAGATCTGGCACCCTCTTCTGTATACATAATAAATAAATAAGTCTTTTAAAAAAATTAAATGAAGGCGGGTGATGGTGGTACACACCTTTAATCTTAGCACTCAGGAGGCAGAGCCAGCTGAATCTCTGAGTTCGAGGCCAGCCTGTTCTACAAAATGAGTTCCAGGACAGGCTCCAAAGCTACATAGAGAAACCCTGTATTGAAAAAGCAAAACAAAAAACCAAAAACGTAAAATGAAATAAAATAAAGTGGGCTGGAAAGAGGCCCGGGCAACGGAAGGTTCTGGACCAAGCCTGACCACCTGTTTGATCCCTGGGACTCCTCTAGGAGAAGGCATTGTCCTCTGACTTCCACACACATGTGCATGCACTTACACATGAAATAAATGTAATAAAAAAACTTTTAAATAAAATTATTTCAAAAATGAAAAAATACTAAAATAAAATGAATCCAGATTCATCATGTATTTAGTTGATGCTTATGCCATCGCTCAGCACAGGCTACACGACATTTGTGTGTCATTTGTATTCCTCACAGTGACAAGTAATGTTGCTCATCCTCACTTTCTACATGAGGGAGTCTGATGTTTGGATTTCTTTCTTATTTATTCATTTGCTTATTTTACCCTTGAAGCAGAGTGTTCCCATATAGTCCAGAATGACCTTGAATGCTTTCTTTTTTCTTTAAATTTTTTTTTTTTTTGAGACAGGGTCTCTCTATATTGCCCTAGCTGTCCTGGAACTCACTATGTAGACCAGGCTGGGCTTGAACTCACAGAGATCCGTTGCAGTGCTGGGATCAAAGGTGTGTACCACCATGCCCAGCTCTGGAAGTCCTTCTTAGTCCTTCCACCTCCGCCTCCTCCTGGTAGTTCTGCAGTGTTTGGTATACCATCACAACCAGATCATGTGGACTTCCTATATTTTGTTCTCTCCAGACTGAATACAAGCCCCATAAGATAGAAATGTCTCAATTTTATTTCATGGCTATATTCCTAACGACTGCCGTGGTGAACAGGCTCTTACCAAGTATTTGTCAAGTGATTGTATGGTTTAATAGATTTCATGTATTGAACACATGCTAGATGTTAGGAACTTAGAAGATAGTTGCTATCATTTTTTCCTAATTGATAGATAAGGAAAGTTAAATAAATTGACCAAGTTCATATAACTAGTCAAGGATGGAGCCTGGATTTGAACCTGAGCAGTCTACCTAGAAAGCTCATGCTCTTTACTAATATATGATAATGACACAACATCGGTATTAGAAGCCTGGGGAGTAGTTCAGTAATGGAGTGACTCCAGTATGAACAAATCTCTAGGTGAGATCTCTAGTATCACAAGATAAAGATGATAATATTGAATTAAAACAAGACAAAACTAGATTAAAGAGTATTTTTAAAGCTGAGCACGGGGTCAGCAAGATAGCCCAGTGAGTAAAGGCAAATGCTGCCAAGCCTCACAGCTTCAGTTAGATCTGTTGGGAGTCAGGCTGGTGCCAAAGACCTGTAATCTCAACTCCTTGGGAGGCTAAAGACAAAAGACACATGTTCAAGGCCAGCCTTGGCTACAGCGAGAGTTGAGGGCCAGCCTGGGTAACTTTGTGAGACCCTGTCTTAAAATAAGAAGTAAAACAAGTTCCAGTAATACAGTTCGGTGGTAGAACAATGGCCTAGCACACCTGTCCCTAGAAACACGTACGGCTTTTACCTTTTATGTGGGCACTGGGAATCCGAACTCTGATCCTCATGCTTACACAGCAAATGCTTTATCAATGGAGCCATTTCTTCAGCTCAGGGCAGGGGCAGGCAGGCTGCTGATTTTGCTTTTCCCTTCTGTGTCTGTGCTTTGCTGGTTACCTAGGTTTCCTGCTGAATTATTAAGCCCTGACTATAAACCTACTTGGATTGACCTTCCTGTAGGACCAGGACATCTGGATGCAGGACGTCTTCCTCAGGAAGCCATTGTCCCGAATATCACTCCACACATTAAATAGTTTTGGGAAGGGAGGAGCTGGTAAACAGCACTACCATGTCCTCTGGTTTCCACATCATCTTAGGCAGACTGAGTGGCTCCCTCTAATGGCACACTGAGAAAAGGAACATGGGTTCTGGGTTCAGGCTTCAACTCAACAAGTCAAAGGTTGTGTGTGACCTTGGGCCATTTAGCCTCTGGGTCTCAGTTTCCATACCTAAGAAATGGAATAATACCGATTTTGCGAGGAGGTGGCCTTAGGGGCCAAGTAAGATACATTTTGAAAAGTGCTCAGAGTGACAAGTCAAAGATGTCCAATGAATGTGAGTTCTCTGTCTCTCAAGGCCATGTGAACAGAATTAGGATAATGATTGTGAGTCCTGATTTTGCAAATGGCAGAAATCAGACATCTGGAATTCAGGGTGGAAAAACACCTCACCTTTCTTAATCCCCAGGTCATATTTCCAACCTCTTCAGCAAACTCTTCATCATTTGTTAGAAGGAAATTGTCAAAGATGCTGCCTGATTTCACCTGTTGAAATGAAAACCGTGAGATTATTACAACTAGGTTCCTAGGGGGCTGGAGACATGGCTCATAAACATGAGGACCTGAGTCTGGATCCCTATCATGGTGGAAAAAATGTATGGCTATGAGGATGCTTTACAACCCCAGTGCTGTCTGGGGCAGAGACAGGAGGATTACTGGGGCTTATTGGCTGCCAGCCTAGCTCCAGGTTCAGTGAGAGACCCTGTCCCGAGAGAATAAGGTAGAACAGGACACCTGATGTTCTCCTCTAGCCATGGGTGTCTGCACTCACATACACACATGCATATAAACTCTCTCTCTCACTCACAAAAAGGCTTTGGCCGTATTTATTTGTTCTTTATGTGTGTGCCTACTTCAGTTTATGTTCACCACATGAATAATGAAGGAAGGCTGGAAGAGTGTATCAAATCCCCTGGAATTAAAGTTACAGACTGTTGTGAACCACCATATGGGTGCTGTTAACAAAACTAGGGTCCTCTGCAAGAGCAGTAAATGCTCATAACCACTGAGCAGTCTTTCCAAGCCCTTTCTCTATTTTCTTAAAATAATATGCTAAGAAGCCGTGTATAGTGGTGTATGTCTGTAATCCCAGCACATGGAAGGTAGAGGCAAGGGGATCAGGGTTTCATGTCCCTTCACACTTTTTATGTAATAGTACATGAAACCCTGTCATAAAATCAAAACAAGACAAAAGTTTAGTATTTGTGTGTAAAAGATTAAACCATGCTCTATAATAGTTTCAGTGTTTAGTTCATGACAAAGGAATAGAAAGGAGCACAAGACATACAGTTAAACAGACCAGCTCAGCTACATTCTAGTTTTATGACATTAAGCAAGTCTCTCAATCCACTGAGTTATTCTCTCACAGGTAAATCAAGGAAGCCGGGTATGATGGGCCATGCCCATAATCCCAGGACTGGGGAGATAAAGCAGAATAATCAGGAGTTCAGGGTCATATTCCACTACATAGTGAGTGTGAGATCAACCAGGGCTACTGAGACCCTGTTGATAATGATGATGAGGATGAAGATGAGGAAGATGATGATGATGATGATGATGATGATGATGAATGTGGTATATATTCCTTTGATCCCAACACTTAGAAGGTAGAGGCAGGTGACAGGCAGATCCCTGTCATGTCAAGGCTAGCCAGGTCTAGATAGTGAGTTCCAGCCTAGCCAGCGTATGACATTGCAAAACCATCATCATCATCATCATCATAATTATCATAGTAATGTGAATCATGGAAAATAATAATCTCTGATGGTAGTGTTATGAAAATTAGAACTAATGTATTTAAAGCACAATGCCTAGCAAATGTCATTCAATAGATGAGAAAGATTTTTATAACTTTTCAGTATCTGGATTATTTCAAAGGACCAAAAGGTGGCCAATCTGTGATTTTTGTATGCTGATTAAATCATTGCTAAGATAGGCACAGTGGTGCACACCTTTAATCCCATACTTGGGAGGCAGAGGTAGGTGGATCTCTGTGAATTTGAGGCCAGCCTGGTCTACATTGTGAATTCCAGGATATCCAGAGCTACATAGTGAGACCCTGTCTCAAAAAAACAAAAATAAAATAAAATAAATCATTGTTAATTTCACTCCAACAGCTGTGTGAGCAAGAAAAAGTTCTCCAGTATGAGGATTATGTGCGTCTCCTCTCTGTTTTATAAAGCTCTGTCCTGCTGTTTTGTAACCCAAAGCCCATATATGTTTTTTACATTTTTGTTCTTAATAAGAAAGGCCTTTTATTTAGCTTACATCATTCCACTGATGCTGCTTCCTACAGAAAACTGACAAATAGACACTGGAGAGCAGAATTTTTAGTTTGCTCTGAGTTATTTACTTTTAAATTGGCTCGTAAAATTCCCTTTGCAACTGTGAGATTTTTCTGACCTTTGGGATTTTTTCCTTTTGAGTAGTCTACAGTCTCACTTAGAAAACTGCCCGTTTGTTGGCTTGCCCATCTCGCCTCCTGCAAAGAGTGCTCCTTACCTCCCTGTTTTCTTCAGTGACCTCTTGCTCCCTCTCTCCTTCCCTCCCTCTCTCCCTCCCTCCCTCCATCAAACTCCCAGCCATCCCTGCTTCCTAACCGCATGGTCTTATGTTCACTTTGATCTATTCATCTCCCATCTGTGCTTATAAGTTTGTATCGGCATAATGCAAATAGAAGGAAACACACTTCTTCCCCTGCTGTATTCACATCATTAAGAGCAAAGAACATGTGAGAGAGAGCTGCATTCAATTGTAAAATACAGTCTTAAAGATGTTTCAACAAGTTCATTCACTGGAAGCTACTGGTTTTCCTGTGCCATTCCTCTTGGATCATAGAGTGGAAAGAGTAGGGGCTAGAGAGACGGCACTGGGTAAAGTGCTTACAAGGACCTGAGTTTGGATCCCCAGCTTCTATGCAAAACCAGGCATCATGGCCTAAGCCTGTAATCCCAACCCAGGGGAACAGAGATAGGTGGACTCACTAGATAGCCATTTTGGATAAAACAGCAAGATCCAGGCTCAGTAAGAAACCCAGTCTCAAAAGTAAAATGGGACAGGTGGTGGTGGTGCATGCCTTTAGTCCTAGCACTCGAGAGGCAGAAACAAGCAGATCTCAGTGAATTTGAGGCCAGCCTGATCTACAAAGTGAGTTCCAGGATGGCCAGGACAAGCGAAACCCTGTCTTGAAAAAAAACAAGTAAGATGGACAAATGATTGAGGAAGAATGTCCAGATGTCAACCTCTGGCCTATACATGGGCTAGAGTACCATACATACAGGGATATAGGGTATGTATGTTAGTTTGTGTTACTATCCCTTCAAAGATCATATGGAGTCCTAGATGAAGACAATGTTTGTTTTCTGCTGTCTCCTCCCAGCTTCAGCGCTGACCCCAGAATGCAATCACTTACCAGTAGGGGGAAAAGTAATGGACTGGGTTTGAAGGCACCAGAATAGGAAAGAGGAAGTGTCAGGGCCTAGGCTGTTCATCTGGGACAGAGGCAGGATAAAGACGGTGATTGGGATGGCAGAGCATCTTGGCCTGGAAACTCATGGCTAGAGGGGGCAGGTCAAGAAGACGGGCTGTCTCTGTGCTTAATCCCTTGACTTTTCCTCTAAGATGTAAGGATTCTGTGGCTAACTGGATGTTCTTGGTTAGCTGAGTGAAGAGGAGTATGACCTGGGAGTCAGGCCTAACCAGAAATTGTAAGGGAAAAAAAAAAAAAAAAAGTCTGTGAGGATGATGTCAGCATTATGCAGAGTTATCTCACACACACACACACACACACACACACACACACACACACACATACACACTAAATGTAATTTTTTAAGGAAACAGTATGCACATTAATATGTTTTTATATATTTATATGATATAGAAAGTTCTGGTTTATTTAAAAGGAGCAACCTTAAAAAAAAGGAGAGATAGCAACATGATTTGTGTTTTGTATCCATGCTCTTCAGATAAACCAGGAAGGAAAGAAATATCTGTGTCCCTTCCTTCTCCCCTGCCCTTCTGAACCCCGGCCTGGCATCTGGTAGTGACTTCATTCCATTTCTATGTTGACCTCCTGAAGTCAGAAAACCGAGAAAATGGGGAAAAAAAATAAAGCAGAAAATGAACAGAGAAGCTAAGAAAGTAAAACATGGGGGCCCTTGTTCCAGAAGCTTTGGTGACTGAACAGTTAGAGGTGGAGACAAGAGGATCAGAAGTTCAAGGTTATCTCAACTGCATAGCCAGTTGGAGGGAGGCCAGTCTAGACTACACGAGACCTTATCACAAAACAAAACAACCAAACAAATCATGTAAGATCAACAAAGGCATCAAAAAGTATTAGTAGCACATGGAGTCGGTCTGATGAACAAAGACTTGCTCAGGCCCAAGTGTTCTGCTTATCTTACCAGATGCATATCTTCAGGAAATTTATTTAACTTTTCTGAGTCTCCTTTTGATGTTGAGAAACAGATATGCAGTGAAAATTAAATATGCAAAGTATTTAATACAGTGGTGTATAGGAGGGACTAAGTAAATTTTGGCTCTTATGATTCTGAAGATAAATATAATTACTCCCATTTTAAAGATGAGAGCTTTGAGGTTTAAAAAGATCAAGATTTATTCAAGTCTGTAACTTCCAGGCCGGGGCTGCTTCTACTTTGTGAGAGCTACAAGGACTGTTGGTCAGGGGCTGTGAGCCCAGAGTACTTTACCTGCCAAAGATCCAGGCCAAGGACGCTGATGTTATAATAGTGACAAATGGTGGGGTCAGGCCTGTATTTGGGGTTGTCTATCTCTGGGTGAATCCACTCCCCCTGATAATTGGGATTGTCAATGATCCGAGGTTTCCATTGTCCCTAAACAGAGAACCAAGAGTGGACATGTCAGTAATCATTTCCCAGTCTTCTAATATCATGCAATTAAAAAGCATCAATCAGTTCACAAGCAGTTGTGTAGCAGATTCTTAGAACTTTCCCTTTCTTCGAGTAAAGGCACAGACTCTTCCCAGTTCCCTGTTCCACCTACTGGGAGTGAAATGGCATGGCAGGAGCCTCTTCTGGCCTGGCCCTCTCTCTGAGAAGGCACATTCATGAGGTTAAGAAAACACAACTTCTTGGAGAACATTGTCTAAGTCTCTTGGTACTTGGGGCTGTCCTTGTTCCTCTGTGTGGCACAGGAAACTGTGGCCAGATAAAATGCCTGCTCCAGTCAGTTTTATTGCTGGACCATTTGTCTGCTGACTCCTTCAGTCCTTGCTTCTGACATGACCTCAGGAGTTGACCTTTAAAAACCCTCTATCCCCCAAATACCTTGGACTCTTGGGGATCCTACTCTTTGCCTTTCTGGCCTGCTTCTAAGACACTGGATTCCTGAGCCCGAGACCACTTCCTATTTGTATCTTGTTCCTTTAACTGGCCGCTTTTCCCCACTCTGGACAAGCTCCTTGCCCAAGCCTTCCTGAACCATTACCTTAGTGCTGGCTTTACCAGCCCCTCTCCCCCTTGCAAACAGGAAGAGGCTGAGAACAGGCCTCTGATGTGGCCACTGTCCTGTTTGGAGTGAAGATCTCAGAACTTCTGCTTTGTTTTTACTTTGTTTTCAGACAAGGTCTTGCAGTACAGGCCAGCCTGACCTTGAACTTGCAATCCTCCTGCCTCAACCTTCTGAGGGCTAGGATTACAGGCCTGTAGGTTAGAAATTTTATTTTCTAAGTTAGAATTGACATCTCTCCCATCTGATTTCTCTGTATACATTTTTATTGAAAAGAGAGGCCTCTTACCTTGTACTTGACATTTGGTATCAGGGGCCCTTCCCACACCCCATCCATTGCCTCATTCCAGTCATCCGGCTTCTTGGCCTCTGGGTCTGGAATGAACTCAGAGTCCTCCCAATCCTAAAACAGAATGTTCCTTCATGAAGATGGTGACATGATCTGGGAGGAAACTGGGGACTCAAGTGCATACAGGGGGAAGTGGTTCCCTACCCACCCTGCCCTCTCGATCTGCTGTGAGATGGCCCAGGGCAGGAGAGAAAGGGCCTTTATGGACCCCAGGGGTCACCATCATTCTGACCTTGGGTACTTCAACCTCACCTCAGATGGGTATTATCCTTGTCTCTGACCTCATCCTGCTCTCTGTAGTGGGAGCTGCTGCTATGGTTTGAATGTGGTTTGCTTCTATACAGTCTTCCCCTTGAGTCTTGCTACCTTGAGCATGCCTGCTAGACCTGGCTTGAACTCATACCCTTATTTTCTCATGGCACCAACCTCCCAGACACTTGACTTAATCGTCTGCCCTAATGTCCTGACTATACCTTCTTCTCCCTGAATCAGCTTCCCAGCTAAACGCCCTCTGACCTCGGGTTTCTTATCTTCAGGGTCCTCTATTTGCAGCCGTTCGTCCCATTTCCTAGGTTTCCTGGCATAGGGGTCTTTTATTTTCCTGGGAGGCAAGAAGTCCCAGTCATCTTCCAGGCCCCCAGTTGTCACCTTCTCATTGTCAATTTTGACCTCATAAGTCGCATTAGGGCGAAGGATCAGAGTGTACAGGTGAGTGTCTTTATTGATCTGTAAAGGGAATGGGTGATATTTCAGTTCCATTCAGGACATTGTCATCTCTGGCACTGTGTTGCCTGAATGTCCTCTCCCACATACTTATAAACACTTTACCACATTCCTTTTCCCTTCCTCTAGTTAGTACACCCACAGGGATTCTAGGCTCACCCCGCTGGTGCATACTCCTGTGGTCTCGCTCCCGTGGTCCTCCATCTTGTAGCCCCTACTCTTCTGAAGCTTGATCATTCTGTCTGTTCTATTAAACTGTGAGCTTCTCAACAGCAGGGGTCATACATGATTTCTTTATCATGTCTAAGCATCCAAGCTGAGACTTGCCCCAGAGGAGGACTCAGAACATCCAGCCCCATGTTACAAGGCTGGTCAGGACGGCCTAGCTACAATACAAGATCCCTAATGCCCCCGGCCTTATGGGCTTTTCTAGACTCTATTCCTGCCGTTCTCTGTACAACAGCTGTTATCAGCCCTCAGGCTGTGCCTCAGTTTCTTGGGTCTCTTTGGCTTTGCTCTAGGCTGAGGATTAATCCACATACTCACCCTGCACTTAAGGGTCTTGTTGTTCTCATGGTATTTCCCTTGGTGATAAAGGATGACCTGTAGTCTGTTATTGCCAAAGCCACAGATGTCCGGGCCTGGAAATTAAACCCCAAAGTGTGATTTCACATCTATTTCAGGCAGCATGCCCAGTCTGAGGCCAAGACCCAAGACGGATACAGCCTGTGTATCACTCAGTATTTCCAGAAAGAAACAGATGCCACACTCAAAGTCAGGATTATTTCAGACGGATGTAATGAAAGGGATTATTTACAAAGGGAGAGGCGAGATGTTGAGAGAAGGAAAGGTATAGCACTGCCCTGGGCTAGCAGCAGCAAAGGGGAGAGAGTACCAGGCCAGAAGAGAGGCTGGGGCAGGCATAGCAGGAGAGATGCAGGCTTTCAGTTGAGAGATACAACTCAAAAATTCCTCTAATCTCCTGCCAGGGTCCCACTGGCCAAGCCCACTGGAAACCCCTCTTAAGCCAGGAGTTTCGAACATGTCACTTAATTCTGACAAATAAGCATGACCACCTCCACTTTAGATGGGTGTGGTTCAGAAAAGCCAAGGAGCTTGCCCACAGTCAAGAGCTGGTAAGATGCCTTGCTAGAATTCAAAGCCATTCCTACCTAGTAACAGCCTGAGAGCTCCTCTGCTTTGTGCTAATTCTAGTGAGGAGTGTGGCTTGGAGCTGAGGAGCCCAGAGTTCCGAGACTCTCAGGCTGCTGCTGTCTACTCACAACTCACAAAGGACTTCTCAGCCCGTCAGCTACTATCAAGTGTGAAACACCCTCACACACACAACATGTATACATCCAACACAACACACAACACACACTCACAGTCATACAACACACACTCACAGTCATGCACACAGGGCATTTACACTGTACTCTACCCACACTGGTCTTCTCCCTACTTATTTACCACGCACTTGAATTTCATGCCTGAGCTTTAATACATGTTGTTGATCTTGCTCTCCTTACATGCTCTCCTCTTCCTCCTATTAAAATCAAACTCACAGCCGGGCGGTGGTGGCGCATGCATTTAATCCCAGCACTTGGGAGGCAGAGTCAGGCGGATCTATGTGAGTTCAAGGCCAGCCTGGGCTACCAAGTGAGTTCCAGGAAAGGCGTAAAGGTACACAGAGAAACCCTGTCTCGAAAAACCAAAAATAAAATAAAATCAAACTCACTCTTTAAAGAACAGTTAATGCCTCCACCAAAAGGCCCCCAGTTGTACTAAATCATACTGTCTCTTAGGATCTCATGGTGCCTCATCAATACCTTTTTTCCCAAAAAAAAAAAAAAAAAAAAAAAAAAAAACAACCAAAAACCAAAAAACCTTTTTAAAGATACTGTGTAGCCTTGGCTGTCTCACCAGCCAAATGAAAGATGAAGTCCCTGGGACTCAATCAAGCACCCCATAGTCAACACGGGCATTCAAGGGGTCACGTTTGGTGTGAGGCTCTGAGGTATATATACCTCCAAGCCTCTAGGAGCTCACAGCCTAGGGAGAGAGATTCCATATAACCTTGGGGAGAAGGTGGGGACAAGCAGTAAAGGGTGGGTTGCCTGGCCTAGCACATGAGATGGGAACAGAGGTGATGAACGCAGGTGAGGGACTGTGTGTTCAGGTGATATGCAGACAAGGCTGGCCTCACATTCTTAGCAATCTTCCTGCTTCTGCCTCTGTGTACTGGCATGTAGCATCACACTTGGTTCAATAGCTTTTTTAAATTAAAAAAAAATCCCCCCCCTTCCCGAGACAAAGTTTCTCTATATAACAGTCCTGGCTGTCCTGGAACTCGCTCTGTAGACCAGGCTGGCCTCGAACTTACAGAGATCCCCCTGCCTCTGCCTCCCGAGTGCTGGGATGAAAGATATACACTACCACCGCCCGGCTAAATTAAATGTTTATGTTTATCTTAAGTGTGTGTTTTGCCCGTGTATATGTCTATGTACCACTTATGTGCCTGGTACCAATGGAGGTCAGACAAGGGAGCTGGATCCTCTGGAACTGGGGATGGTTGTGAGCTGCTGTGTAAGTGCTGAGAATCAAACCCAGATCCTCTTGACAAGCTGCCAGTGCTCTGCTGCTCTGTCCAGCCATCTCTCCAGCCTGTCTCAATTCTTTGTTAAAAATGTAGATTTCATTCTGCTTTTTAAAAAGATATTCAGCTGCCTGAAGGCAGAAGATGCAGGCTTTATAGACAGACTGACTCAAATCCTGGTTTTCTACTATCTTGAGCAAATTTCTTACCTTTATTCCCTCATCTGCAAAATGGGAAGAGTAATACACGGTGCAGACTCCGAAGAAAATAGAAAGATGCTGAGCAGACACACTTTACACACCCTGAGTGTTACATTCTGCATAAGAGACAGACTGAAAGCAGGTATGGAGACTTGCACCTATGATCTGAACACTAGGGGGGCTGAAGCAGGAGGATCACTGTGGGTTTGAAGCCAATTTGGGTTACATAGTGAGACCTTGTAAGGAAGGAGTGTGAGATTTTTCCCCTCTACTTCTTAGGGTTTTTTTTTTTAAAGATTTTATTTATTTATTATGTATACAGTGTTCTGCCTGCATATATGCCTACAGGCCAGAAGAGGGCCAGATCTCATTATAGATGGTTGTGAGCCACCATGTGGTTGCTGGGAATTGAACTCAGGACCTCTGGAAGACCAGTCAGTACTCTTATCCTCTGAGCCATCTCTCCAGCCCCAGTGTGAGATTTAATGAAAAAAAAAAAAAAGAAAGAAAGAAAAAGGATGCAGATTTTAAAAGGGGCAATGAAGCTGAAAAAATAATTTGAAAAAGAATGAGTACCGCAGGGGAAAGGGGGGACAGGGAAGGGGAGGGTGGAAAGGGGAGGGGGCAAGTGCTAGCTGAGGCTTCCAGAGGAAGGAAGTGTCTAAAGAGAATTAAGGGAATGTTAATGCCTGCTGTCCAGCACAATCTTCTCACTGACTTTGTACAAAAACATCTGGTCTAGTCCACGTTCTTCATCTGTGCTTCAGAAGCTGGAATGCTTGATTTTTGCTGGTTTTTCAATATCAACAATGTTGAAACTGGGCTCAAGATTGGTTGGAGCTAAAAGCTGGATTGCCTCAAGAATGCCTAGTTACATACATAGACTACAAATGCCCCATTCGGGACATTCACAGATGCTTACAGAATGTCATTTCTCTGACCCTGGCTGTCTGTCTCTTCTCTGAGGCAGAGCACAGTGCCTTGCTGTAGGTCTATATCTCCATGTACTACAGACTTGCCAGTACCAAGTACTTGCACACCTCTTTGGTCTATTTATATCAACATTTGGGTTTAGAGATGCCCCTTTTCAGGTCTCTGGAGAGTCCTACTGCACAAGGGACATGCAGCTATCAAATTACAAACTGTCTGTCACAGGTCTCTCTGAGTCTTTTCAACCATCACAGTGGTTCTCATCCAAACCCCACGGGGCTGAGAGCAGCGATGTAATATGGGGAGCTTACCGAACATGATGTAATACTGAGACTCCGAGTGCATGTCCTCCTGGTTCAGTGTGGCAGGAAAGAGTTTGACATACCCACCGCCGCAATCGATGCCTTGCTCATGCTTTACTGAAAACTGAACCACCAAGGTCTCATTCACATTGCTGAATGGCTTAAACCTGGTGGAAAGGGCGTAGAACTTGGCATCCTCAGTGGTCTGAAGACCTGGTAACAGAGAGAAAGTGCAAAGGCTTCAGGCTGAAGTTCCCCAAAAATACCTAGAGAGACCTAGCCCTTGACTTAACCAAGCTCTAGTATTTCCTCACACATTATGGTGGGTCAGGCGCTGTGTAAGGAGCATTATAATATTATCTCATCTCAGCCTCTGAACAGCCCTGAAAAGTGGGCACTATGCCCATTTAATAAGTTAGGAGGCTGAGTCACAGGGAGGAGACATGAAGCCACATGGCATGGAAGTAACCTAACTGGAATTTTAAGCCACATTGATGCATTCCTTTGCATCCTGTTATCACTTATTTTCTAGAGACATTTCAGCATCATTCCACAGCTTTATAAGTCAAGGCCCTGCTGTGTACAGTACAGTAGAAAGGAGCCCAGAATGAACTCAGATAAAATAGTAACTGTTGTTGCTATTGTTCACTGAATATTTTAATCACTAATTAATTTATCTCTTTTGTAAAAATTGTGTGTGTGTGTGTGTGTGTGTGTGTGTGTATGTGTGTGTGTGTGTGTTTTGCAGGCACATATGTACATGTTTCTGAATACTCAGAGGCCAGAGGAAGATGCCAGGTGTTCTGCTCTATTACTCTCTGCCTTATTCCTTTGAGACAGGGTCTCCCACTGAACCTGGAGCTAACAGCCAGTAAATCCCAGTGATTCTCCCGTCTCTGCCCCAACACTAACACCAGGGTTACATGAGTACACAGCTATCCCAGCCTTGTATATGGGTCCAAGGGGGTCTTATTTATTTATTTTATGTGT
Organism: Onychomys torridus; assembly: GCF_903995425.1. NCBI lineage: Eukaryota > Metazoa > Chordata > Mammalia > Rodentia > Cricetidae > Onychomys > Onychomys torridus. The sequence continues at coordinate 125,903,787 of NC_050444.1, read as the reverse complement.
TTTGTCTGGACATATGTCTGTGTACTACATGCATGTAATGCCTGCAGATGACAGAAAAGGGCAATGGATCCCATGGGACTGGAGTTCACGGATGGTTCCGAGGTGCCATGTGGGTGCTGGAAACCTGGGTCCTCTGGAAGAACAGCCAGCCACTGCTGAGTCCTATCTCCAGCCCGGGTTCTAGGGATCTGAACACAGGTCTTCTTTCTTGTTCAGCATGACACAATGTCATCTCCCCAGCCCTTTACCATTTAACTCTACAGATGGTTTCTTCATTCTCACGTGTTTGTATACTTAACCCTCCCAGTAACAACTGAAGGTGAGCTATACCAGAGTCCTCACTTTGTCATGAAGTCATTGAACCTGTTTCACATGACAGTGGTCATCAATTGGTTGTCATTCCAGAGCCCCGACCTCCAGTGAATATCAGAGCTGCCAGGGCCCCCAGAGCTTTTCTAGGTTGACCATCTGAAGCCATCACATGGGAAGTTCCTTGCTAAGGATCACACCATCACAAATGACGGACATGTGGAAATGCTCAATGAGCAAGTGTTCAATGAAGCTGGATGTGGCAGCATACACCTGTATCCCAACCTTTGGGAGGTGGAGGCAGGGGGACAGGTAGTCCAAGCCCAACTTGAGCTATATAAGATCTGGTCTTAAAAATCAAGAACAAGCTGGGTGGTGGTGGTGCATGCCTTTAACCCCACCACTCAGGAGGCAGAGACAGGCAGATCTCTGTGAGTCTGAGGCCAGCCTGGGCTACAGAGCTAGTAAAGCTACATAAAGAAACCCTGTCTCAAAAACAAACAAACAAAAAAATCAACCACAACAAAAAACATGCCAAATGACAAGAAGGAGCACAGGGTCTGATTCACTGAGACAAAGGTCTCAAGCATTTCTTATACACCAGGCTCTGTGGTGAACACTTTCACATCTGACATCATGCTGGGAGCTGTTTGCATGGTGAAGAGTATTCCTACTTCTTTTAAGGCCTCCAAGGGGCTAGAAGAGCCAGGAAGGGAGGAACAGACAGATGGCAGAAGATCACACTTTGAGACTCTGCCCTGCCACACTCTGCTATATAAACCAACCCCCTCCTCTCAATCTCACTGTGACCCGAGTGTCCTTCCAGACAACCAGAGTCTAATGGGCTGCCGAGTACGGTATGCAGGAGGGTCAGCCGAGGAGCCAAACAGTGAAGGGATGTGTGGCTGTGCAGACTGCCTGTACTGGAGTACCAAGACCTGGGGGTCTCATGAGATGCTCAGTCTCCAGTTCTCTGTCCTCTAAAAACCGTTTTCCACAGAGGATTCAAATGCGATTTTAAAATGCTCAAGCCAGTTCATAATTCTCTCCTTTAATAAATATGAAAATGAGATTCAGAACAGTAGCCAGATGGAGGAAGATGGGAAATCACTCCAGGGGATGATCAATGAGCTCTATTTATAGAACAAAAGCTTTCTCAGACCAAGAACCCATGCCCACAGTCCCTGTCCTCAGAGCTCACCCTTCCTCCACGACATTATTTGGCCCTTACAAAGGCTCTGTCTGGAGAGCATGGCAGGTGAAGGTTATCCTCATCTCAAATCAACAGTCTGAGAAGCAAAAAGACATGCTCCAGCCAGACAGCTAGTCTGTCAGTCCCAGGTCCATCTGCTCTCCACCACACAAAGCTGTTCTAGAAGGAATGACATTCAGGTGCTTTCTTGTTGTTTGTTGTTGTTGTTGTTTTGTTTGTTTTTTGTTTTGTTTTGTTTTTTTACAAGTGCAGAAGGCTACTTGTAAAATCCTAGGAGTCTGGGAGAAACAGCACACATTAGTGGTAATAGTGGTAATGGACACAGTCCCTGGAGTCAGAGCCAGAGTCAGATCCCAGCTGTTCTCTCAGCTGTGTGATATATAGCCTTGGGCAACTATCAACAAAAGAAAAAAAGGTCTTTGAGGCGCCTCTGCAAAACTGGGAAGACAATAATAACCACCACATGAAAATGTTAGGTGGATGAATGGGATAATGTGTGAAGGATTAGTTTAAAATGTTTATTACTCAGTTACAGGGCATAATAAATTTTGTGGAGAGTCCATCCTTTTTTACTTACTGTTTTGTTTGTTTTGTTTTGTTTTGGTGTGTGTGTGTGTGTGTGTGTGTGTGTGTGTGTGTGTGTGTGTGTGACAGGATCTTACTCTGTAATCCAGGATGTCCTGGAACTCATCATTTAGCCCAAACTGGCTACAAACCCATGGCTATCCTCCTGCCTCAACCTCCTGAGTACAGGGATTACAGGCATTCACTACCGTGTTCAGCTCCATTTACTCTTTTATTCTATTTTATTTTTTAGGTAAGAGAAATGAGTTGGCAATCACCGATAAAAACCACTGGGTAAAAGTCCTGCTCTTCCCAGTCCACCAACACATTCCTGAATTCCAGGACTTACCTTTATCTCTTTCTTTATCTTGATAAAATTTCCCTGCAGTAAGCTGGAATTTACCATAATCTGACTGGTGTTTAGATTGTACCCATCGTTTTGTCCATCCATCTACGGGGTAAAGGAGAGAGAGAACACACATTCACGTGAATTCAGTTTGGGTGCTAATTAAGCCCTCTGGGAAGAATGACAGTGGAACAGAGGGTGACTCAGAATACTCCTGAAATCATGCTCACCACACAGTACCCGGAACTCACTCTTCATGTCTTGACATGAAGAGCTGCTCAAACGCCAAGCAGCTGGGCCACTTTTCCATCAGCACCTCCTTCGTGACAGTTAAGTCTTTAAAATCGCCACGGGAAGGCACAGTTGGAGGGCATGAAACGTTTACCAAGCCCTTACACGCATTTATGCTGGGTAAGGGAAGACAATAAAACCTGCTCTCTAAGGAAAGAGACCCGCAAAGACATTGTGTGCTTCTTGAGTTAGCTATAATGGTCATGAACAGTTTCTACTTACTCCTGTTCTGTTGCTTAAACTTTTCAGACTCCCTCTTGCAGTTCTAAGATGCTGATAAATGTATTTTGCTTTGGCGTAGATGGCATGCAGACAAAGAAGCATTCTTTTGAGGACCTGGCTTTCCATCCAAACACTCAGTGTCTTTCTAATTTTTTTTTTTTCCCTCAGAGTTGCTGACTCCTACTTCCTGGGCCCAATCATAGTCCCAGAGTCACAGAACAATTTGGCAGCTTGTGATAGACAAGGCTTTGAGGGCAGCCTTTATTTCAGCCCCTCCCTGCCTCGGAATGGAGTTTCCCAACACTCATTGCCTGGTAGGTAAGGGCAATGCAGTTCATCTTCCTGTGAAAACCTCACATCAGCATACATCCAGCAGGAACACCAGGAGCTGGTGGTGTCAGTTCCTCTATTCAAGGCCCAAGTCTGATGACTCAATTGCTTCTCAGGAAACCCAGGGGTTTGGTCTCATGTAGTCCAGGCTGACTTTGAACTCCTGATCCTTATGACTCTGCTTCCTAAATACTGGGATTCCAAACTGTAACACCACACTCAGCTTGCTCTCTCTCTCTCTCTCTCTCTCTGTGTGTGTGTGTGTGTGTGTGTGTGTGTGTGTGTGTGCAGGTGGTTGGGTAAGTGCAGTTATATGCACACATTGCACTTGCACGTGTGTTTATTTACTGTCAGATGTCAACCTCAGGTGTCCTGACTCAGGTGCTGTTCTCCTTGCTTTTTTTTTTTTCTTTTTTTTCTTTTTTTAGGTATGAGTACTCTGTCTGCATGATAGAGAGAGCTTCAGATCCCATTATAGATGGTTGTGAGCCACCATGTGGTTGCTGGGAATTGAACTCAGGAACTTGAGAAGAACTGCCCCCTCTCCTTGCTTTTTGAGACAGACTTTCTCACTGTAACCCGGGTCTTGCTGATTAGGCTAGACTGGAGAGTCATCAAGCCCAGGAACCCTCTTGTCTCCGCCTCCCAGTGCTGTATTAACAAGTACATTCACTGAGGATTAAACTCATGTCATCATAAATTATGGCAAGCACTTTACTGACTGAGCATTCTGCTGACTCTAACCCTTTAGTGGCAGGATTTCACTATGCAGCCCTGGCTGGCCTTAAAACTTATAATGATCCTCCTGTCTCAGATTCTTGAGGGCTGGGATTACAAGAACACAACCAGTACTATACAGTAGGATATGGGATTACAAGCACACACTACCAGGACTATACAGTGGGAACCTATTTCAAAAATGAGAGAGAGAGAGGAGAGAGCTCCAAAATACATTGTTATGGTATAATGCCTATTTTGAATTAGCAGCACTTTAAAAAGAGCTGGAATTCAGCAGTTAAGAGCACCTGCTGTTTTTGCAGAGGACCTGGGTTCAATTCCCAACAACCACATGGCAGCTCACAACTATCTGTAACTCCAGTCCCAGGGGATCCAATGTCCTCTTCTGACCTCTATGAATACTGCATGCATGTGGTACAGAGACATACATGCAGGCAAAACACCCATACACATAAAATAAGTAACCAAAGAAAAAAACAGGAGAATAAGTGCAAGATCAGTCTGATCTCCTTCTCTTTCTTAAAAGCACGAATGCCATTTCCGTGTGGACAGTGTCTTCTCTATACCAAAGGAAAGTTCTTATTATCAAGGACAGCAAGCTGAAGCTGAGGGAGTTTGTACACACAGACCTTGATACAGTAATCTTTATCCTCTTGATTACCCCTATACCGACTTGCTTTCCAACTCCAAGCTCACCTCGCCACGGTCCACCACTTACTACTACTTTTCCAGTTCAGTGCATGTGATTGGTGTTATAACGTCTTCATTGGTGTTGTGATTGGTGCTATAACGTCTTCATTGATGTTGTGATTGGTGCTATAACGTCTTCATTGGTGTTGTTGAAGGTTTGTTTTATTCTTGATGTTTCATGTAACCCAGACTAGCCTCAAACTCGAATTACCTTGAACTTCCGATGCTCCTGTCTCAGACTCCTGAGTGCTGGGCTCTCAGGCATACGCCATCCTACCTAGCTTTCCACTGGTTCTTCATTTCTTAGGACTCCTGTATTACTATACTTTAAAAAATGTATCTGCATTAACCTTTTAAAGACACTTACATACTTAATGCATGTGCTGGTTAGTCACAAACCAGAGTCACCTGGGAAGAGGGAACCTCAACTGAAGAATCGCCTCCATCCAACTGGCCTGTGGGCATGTCTGAGTCGGGGCATTTTCTTGATTAATAACAGATCCAGGAAGACACAGCCCACTGTGGGCACTGCCACCCTGAGCAGGTGATCTTGGGCTGTATAAGAAAGCAAGCCAAGCAAGCCATGGAGAGTGACTCAGTAAGCATCTTCACAGTCTCTGCTTCAGGTTCCTGCCTTGACTTCCTCCATGATTGACAGTAACCTATAAGCCAAATAAACGCTTTCCTCCAGAAGGTGTTTTGGTCATAGTGGGTTTTTTTTGGGTGGGGTGGGGGATGGTTTTGAGACAGGGTTTCTCTATGTAGCCCTGGCTATCCTGGAGCCCACTCTGTAGTCCAGGCTGGCCTCAAACTCAAGATCTGCCTGCCTCCTGAGTGCTGGGATTATAGGCGTGCTCTACCACTGCCTGGCTGGTCAAGGTGTCTTATCATAGCAACAGAAAGGAGGCTATGACAAGGATAAAAACATATTTAATAAATATATATGCTTCCCTGTTAATCTGTTTTATGTACGTTGATTGAATTCTCAGGTTGAGGAAAAACATTATAAAAACACCTAAAATTAAAAGGGAGCTGGGGGTGTTGCTCAGGGGCTGTGTTTTTGTTTGGCACAAGCCTGGCTTGATCCTCAGTTCCACAAGGCGCCAAACAAACAACAAATAAGTGAAAAATCCAGAGGGGGAGAGATTAAAAGTCCTCCTCCCCAACACTTCCCAAAGTCTTCCTGTCTCTCTCAATGTCTCAGTGTTCAACAGGTCTCGGTGAACAATTTTATTACCCCATCTTAATAGAGAGAGGGGTCCCAGGAGTTTATTTCTGCAGGAAGTCGTCGTGGCTGGGGTGAAGTGGATCCTACTTCTCTGACCATAGTTAAGCCACTGAAGGATAACGGTTGATACAAAAGATGAAAGACAAATTTGAAAGTTAGTATATGTTAGGCCCTCATGTGGCTTTCTGAAAACTTCACTCCATATTCATAGCTGCTGCTGCTTCGTTATTTCCATTTGTACCTAGGGTGCTGGCTATTTTATGTCAGGTTGACACCACCAGAGTCATCTGAGAGAAGGGAGCTTCAATTGAGAAAATGCCTCCATAAGATCAGCTATAAGCAGACAAGCCTGTAGGGCATTTTCTTAATTAGTGATCTATGGAGGAGGGCCCAGCTCATTGTGGGTGGTGCCACCCGGGGGCTGGTGGTCTTGGGTTCTGAAAGAAAACAGGCTGAGCAAGCCATGATGAGCAAGCCAGTAAGCAACACCCCTCTGCATCAGCTCCTGCCTCCAGGTTCCTGCCCTGTTTGAGCTCCTGTCCTGGCTTCCTTTTGTGATGAACAGTGGTGTGAAAGCATAAGCCAAATAAACCCTTTCCTCCCCAAGTTGGTTTGGTCTATGATGTCTTATCACAACACCAGTAACCCTAACTAGGTCAGCTAGTAAGTGTTGTACTTAAGAGCTGATCACAAAGCTGTCTGATTTCAAAGCTGTCTTTCCTCTGGAGAGATAAAGAAAAGTGTTATGTAGAAAAAAATGCACTATAATAATAGCTACTAAAATAGATTTTTTAAATGAATGGTATTTAAGAAATAAAAAATAGCTACTACTTAGCAGCCGTATATCAGGCATTGTGTTGAAAGCTTTCCTTCCCTGCATTCTCATAATAGCCCCATGATAAATGTCCTATTTTTTCCCCTTAAAAATGAAGAAACTGAAACTCAGAATCTTGCTCAAGAGCTCAGTTTGTAAGAGAACAAGCCAGACTTGCATCCAGATCTGTGCAACAATGGGATCTGTACTTTTAGCCCTTAGATTATATAACTCCCCTTGGGGCCATGTAGGAGAAAAGCCCTTTATAACCTAAAAAGTGTGCAACAAGAAAAGGTAATCATGGCATTTTATAATTTGTGTGTAATTTGAATAATGTCTATCTTTCCCATGTTCTATAATTACTGTGTTGACGGTTATGTGTATCCCAGTATTTAATATGGAATAAACTGCCCCAACTCATTGCTGAATGAATGAAGAGATGCGTGGTCATGTCTTTTGTCTAAGCTGTAAGATTCTCAACCTTCCAAATGGAGGAATGGTTTTATTCATTCACTTGACAAATGTTAACTGAGCCCAACAAACATGTAGAAAGAATTGTACAGTGTTGGCCTTTGACTCCATGGTAGAAGAGATTCAAACAGAATTCCAAGGTTCTCAACCTTATTTTGCAAGGTGGAGACTATTGATACAAATCACACCTGGCACAATTTGAGTTGTATCAAAATAAGGAGCTTCTCTTGGGGGCTGGAAAGATGGTCAACGGTTCAGAGCACTTACTGCTCTTACAGAGGACCCACGCTTGTTGCCCAGCATCCACGTAGTGGTTCACAACCATTTATAACTCCAGTTCCAGAGGATCTGATGCCTCTTCTGACTCTGAGGGCTTTTCACACATGTGGTGCACATACATACATACACCAAGACATATACACATGAACCAAAAGAAATATTTCTAAAAATAATAGCTTCTCCTTAGGAAAATAGTGTCATATAATTAATAAAGTCCCACATTAATACATCATGTTTTTCTTCTTAATCTTTAATATATTAATATCAGAAAAGGCTCAGGATAGAATGACTAACTGGTCATTTACTCTTACTTTTACATATTACACATAGGGAAATGGAGGCCTAGAGACAGAAGTGACCTGTTCACCGACACTTAGTTATCAGTTGTAGATCTGATACTAGAACCAAGTCTTCCTCAAACATTTATTGAATATTCACTTTGAACCAGGCACCTGGCACTCAGACAGGAGTCTGACCAGGCCCCTTCAGAGACCTATGAACCTCTGGGGGTTCAGGAAGTCTGGTGGAAGAGACATTCCTGTAAGCAGCTGAGCAGTAGACAGACAAGTAAAGCACCTGAGCACATGCTAATGGAATTCTGCAAACTGTAGGCTGCTCAGCACCAGAGAGAGCATAACTGAAGAGATGAAATGGCAGAAAGGTGAGGCATGGGTGTTCCAAACAGAAAGGCTGCATGTGAGAAGCCCGGAGTGGGAGAGGATGCAGGGGAGAGCAGTGTGTTAGTCAAGGGGGGAGGCTGCCAGCTCTTCCACCTGCTAAATCCTCCCTTTAAATCTGCTAAATATTTATCTCCAGAGAGCACTCTAACAAAAAGTAATGTGTTCAGGAGCTGGCACATCTAACTGATAAATCTTCCCCAAGCCTGAATTTATCCCATATCTCCACCTTCGAAAGATTGGGTTTGGGGACTCATCACTGCCACCAGCTTCAGAAATATTTTTACTTCTTTGAGACTCAGTTTTCCATCTATAGAACAGTATTATCTAACTCACAGAGTTTCTGGAAGAATGAAAAGAATTGGCATGCAACACTGGGATAGGTTCAGAAAACTACTGGAGGTTGTATCTGTGTACAAATATATACATACATGTAAGAAAGATATATAACTGCTTGGTGGTGGTGGTGCACACCTTTAATCCCAGCACTCGGGAGGCAGAGGAAGGCGGATCTCTGTGAGTTCAAGGCCAGTCTGGTCTCCAAATTGAGTTCCAGGAAAGGCGCAAAGCTACACAGAAAAACTCTGTCTTGAAAAACCAAAAGAAGGAAAGAAAGATATATAACAATTACAATGACGTAGCACTAGAGGTATATATAACATTAGTGGCAAAGAAATATAAATACCTTTGATTTGAAGGTAAACATTGCTCTTTTCCCAGTGGGGACAAAAAGATCCATTAGAAGCTTGCATAATTAGATAAATGTACTTATTTTTCAATATTGTTAAATTGTATCTTTAGAGAATTTTCTAGATAACCTCTTTTTCCCTCCCTCCCTCTCTTCCCGTGTGTGTGAGTGTGTGTGTATGTGTATGTGTGTATGTGTATGTGTGTGTGTGTATATGTGTATGTGTGTGTGTGTGTGTGTGTATGTGTATGTGTGTGTGTATGTGTGTGTGTGTGTGAGTGTGAACATGCCCCATGTACACGTGGAGATCAGAGGACAACTTGCAGGAACCGGTTCTCTCTTTCCACCGTGTGGGTCCTGGGGACCGAACTCAGGTGCTCGGCCTTGGTGGCAAGCTCTTCACCTGCAGAGCCATTTGGCCCCTACTTGTTTGTTTCTTAAAACGCAACTTTTACCCTACAGCATCTTTAGACTCTCAGAAGAACTTCAAGGATATTCCCGAGAGTTGCTGTGTGCCCTGCACCACTTTCCCGACTGTTCACATTCCTGTGCTTGATTTCCCATAGCTGTGTTGAACCACGATGAGCTAAGAGCTGTGTTTATATTTGGACTTCCTTTGTTTTTAAGTAATAATCTTTTTCTGGTCTAGGATGCCACTCAGGATGTCACACTACGTTTAGTTAACTGTGCCTCAGTTGGCGCCTCTGCTTAGTGATCATGTCCCCGATTTCTCCTGTTTGAGGACTTTCACTTTGAGGAACACACAGACTCTTGGTAGAATGTCCTTCAGGTAGCGTGTCTCTGATACTCTTGGGGTTAGATGGGGCTTATAGGTTTAGGGAAGGAAGGCCAGAGGTCAAGTGTCATTGTCCTCTAGTCACTGTTACCATGATGGTTGATACTGGTCAAGTTCACTCAGCTATCTCTACAGTGGTAAGGACTCCTGGTGTTGATGTTCTATCTGGGGTTGTAACTCGAGGCTAAATTATTTATTTTGTTGCTCCAAGGTCTTTCTCCTCAGATGCACTTTCCATTGGCTTCTGGCTCTCTGGAAAGCTCCTACCATGTCCTTACTTTCGAGGAAGTATAAAAATGCTAAGATAAATCTTGTATATTCCCTTCCCAGACCCTAGAATTAACCATCTCTGTAAAGAGTGCTAGCTAGCAGCCCTTTAGTGGCAAATGATATTATAAAGCCACAGTGTGAATGCATTTTTAAAAGTGTTTTATTTTTATGTATGTGAGAGAGAAAGACAGAGGGACAGAGAGAGAGAGAGACAGAGACAGAGACAGAGAGAGATTGTGCATGTGGAGGCTCTCAGAGATAGATGTCAGGAGTCTAGACAATTGCTTCTCCACTTTCCTTTTTGTGCAGCCCTGGCTGGCTTGACACTTGCTATGTATGCTTGACTGAGCCTTGACCCAAAGCAGGCCTCTGCATCCGAAGTGCTAGGGTTAAAGGCATACATCGCCACACCTGGCCGCCGCCTCATTTTTTCTGACAGGATCGCTCACGGAACCTGGAACTCACTGGATCAGCTAGACTGACTGGCCAGTGAGTCCTCTCAGTGCTAGCATGACAGGTGCCCACCACCATGCCCATCTTTTCTCTGAAACGTGGGTCCTGGAGATCATAACTCAGGTACTGGGGTTGCCATAGCAAGCACTTCATCCACTGAGCATCGCCCTGGCCCTCAAGTGTTTTAATTAAAGCATCACATTTGTTTTTTTTGAAGTGGATAACCAGAAATGTATAGTTTAATGAGTGTGTGTGTGTGTGTGTGTGTGTGTGTGTGTGTGTGTGAGTTTTGTGCTGGGGATTACTTCCAAGTCATCACACATTCCAGGCAAGTGCTCTGACATTGAACCATGCCCTCAACCTCATTTAATGATTTCTTTTTCCATGCTGGAGATTGAATACATATAAATACTAATTGGAACTTAAAGAGAGAAACTTTAAGGCAAATTACTCGGATGATTGGGATTATAATTGGTAAATGACATAATAATTCCAAATAATTTTCAGTTCACCCTATTCTTACATCCTTTACTCTGTTTCATTTTGTTTTTAAATGAAATAATCAGGCCAGAAAGATCATACTGAACAAGAAGAGAGGTGGGAGCAGCTTCATCTCTTTTTTTGGTGTGTGTTTATGTATGTATGATGTATGTAGCTGTTTGTGTGTAAATGTGCATGCATATGTGTGCACACTACTTTTGAAACAGGGTCTCTCACTAAACATAGAACTCATGAATTCAGCTAGGCAGACTGGCCAATGAGCTCCAGAGATATGCCTGACTCTAGACCATCCCTGCCCCTCATTCTGGGGTTTACAGACACATGCTGCTGTACCCAGATTTACATTGTTTCTGGGGACCCAAGCTCTGGTCCTCATGCATGCTTGCACAACAAATACCTTACTAAGTGAGCAGACTGGCCAGACCCTCTACCTTTGTCCTAGGTTTTGTGTTTTTGTTTGTTTTGTCAACTTGACACAAGCTAGGTTATCTGGGAAGAGGAACCTCAACCTCAAGAAAATGCCTCTGTAAGATTGGCCTGAAGGCAAGCCAATGGGGCATTTTCTTAGTCAGGAATTGATGTGAGAGGGCCCAGCCCACTGTGGGTGATGCCACCCCTGGCCTGGTGGCCCTGGGGAGTTTGAGAAAGCAAACTGAACAAGCTATAAGCAGCATCCCTCCACAGCCTCTGCCCCAGTTCCTGCCTTGAGTTCCTGTCCTGACTTCTAATAATGGACTGTGATGTTTAAGTGTAAGATGGAATAAACCCCTCCCCCACAAGTTTCTAATGATCTTGGCATTTTCGCTCAGCAATAGATATCTAAGACAACTTTCTTTTTTAAACAAATTTCCTCCTTTCTTTCCTGTACTGACTCACTTGTTTATAAGGCAATATGTACTGTGCAATAAAGAGAATCAAGTCCCTTCCTCCATGGAATTTATATGCTGATTGAAGAGTAAGATGACCCAGTTTAACAAAAGAATGTAGCGACACAATATGCAATCTACAATAGCATGGAAATGATCATTTTAGGAACAAAATTAAAGAGTGCTAAGGTAGGCTTGGGGTAGAGCAGCCAGCCTCTGTGCTGAGATGACATTTGATCAAGTGACTGACGAGCATGAGGCACATTCTCGGTAGCGGGCTGCTCAGGTAGAAACCACAGAGTAGAAATGTGAATGGGAGCAGTTCCTCAGTGCACCAGAGCACATCTCCATCCAGTCTTCACCGCAGCCCCCAGGAAGTCAGGATGGCCACCTCTGTCTTTGCAAACTCAGACAAGTAAGTGGGCCAGGGACTTGGCTCAGTTTCAGAGAACTTGCTTAGCATATGCAAGACTCTGGGTTTGATTTCACACACACACATACACACTAGGTTTAAAAAGAAAAGAAAAAATCAGTGAGATTAATATATTATACAAGGTCACCACTGAGCAAATGGCAGAATCAGAACATGAAGTCCCATATGTCCAAGGCCCCACTCTTCCCGCCTCATCCCTTCGTCCTCCAGAGAGATCCTCACCATCCGTTTGTACTTGAGCTCTGGAAAGGCCAGCTGGACCAAGTCCCTTTGGTTTGGGCATCTATCCAGGGCAATTCTTCCCCAAGCTCAGCATGTCCAAGTGTCCCTGATTCACAGATGGTCTCAATTGCTTATCAGTCGGAGGCCTGAGCAGCAGGGTGTTCCTCAGCCCTGCTGGGCTGTCCCTAGTGTGTCCATGCCAGCTGGGTACAAAGGCCCTTTGTGTCAGAATGTCTCTCCTGCCAAGTTTTCACAGACAAGTCTGAGAGCGAACAGAATTAACATTCACACGCACACTCATACCTTGTGACTCCTGCATCATTCAGACACTCATTGGAATTCCAGTTTCCATCCTCCAGATTCTGTAACTTTACAATGGTGGTTGCTGTGGCCATTGGTTTTCCCCTCATATCTGTTTGTGTTGTTGATATGATGGTTCTCCCATTTTCTCTGTTAGCCTTCCTGTCTATGGTAATGTGCCAGTTCCTGGGAAAGTCTGGGTTTCCACATGCTCCTGTTGTCTCAGAGGGCATTGGTATTATTGTCTGCTGGCCACCAGACACTTGGCTGCTTTCAACAGTGACCCCCAAATGCTTTATGAAGGAACAAGACCTGGGACTGACAAGAAACTCTGCCACTGACGCATTGTGGAACTTTGGGAAAATGACCTTACCTCTCTGGGGCGCAATTTCCCCATCTGTACAAAGGAGGGTGCCTTCTGAGGCATCACACCCTCTCAGGACTGTGATGCTCTATGGCCAGGATACTTCAAGGGATCAGCAGAAAGCAAGGATCTATATCTGTCTCAATTCCCTTCAAAGATTTTGACATGGCATGCCCCTCCTCTTATCTCAGTTCACATGAGGAGAGAGAGGAGAGCATTTGAATTAGATGTTGTCTCTGGCCCTTTTGGTTTGACATTAAAAGCATCTAAGATTTACCTTCAGTGAGGTTGCCAAGGGGTTGGGGATTTAGCTCAGTGGTAGAGTGCTTGCCCTGGGTTCGATCCTCAGCTCCAAAAAAAAAAAAAAAAAAAGGTTGCCAAGCTAGAAAGCCTTCAACTTACTTGGCTCATGTGGGTGGAAGCAGTGGAAGAGAGCCAAATTAAATCATATGGTCCTGGATTCAAATTCCACATTTGCCATTTTAATAGCCAGGTGACCTCAGACGGCCTATTCTGCTTCTTTTGGTTTTGGGAAGATGAACAACTACTTTGTAGAGGTGAACTGAGATTTGGACTATGTACAGCATCACGTCTAGGGAACCTTGTTAGTTGCTATTGCTTGAGCCATCAAATACAGCTTAGCAGGGCAGGAGTGGGGGGTGGGGGGAAATGTACGAAATTCAGATCCAAGAAAAAATGGAATGACAGAACAGATATTTTGTTTAATTTTTTCTTTCCTTTGGTGATTTTTTTTTCTCTTTTAGGATCTTATGTAGCCCAGACTCACCTTGAACTTGCTAAATAGATGAGACTAGCTTTGAACTTATCGTCTTTCCTCTACCTACTCAGTGAAGGGATCACAGGCATTTTGCTTTTTATAATTAAAATCATAACATAAGTTTGTCATAGAAAAAAAATCAAGGGTAAAACCATCTGTCTGTCCTTTATTTACCATTTGCATTGTGGTATATTTTCTTCTATTAGCTTTCCTATGCATAGACATACATGACATAAGGACAAAATATACTTTACATACAGTTTTGTACATTTTTATATAACATGAGACCAAATATTTAAATATTTAGGCTAAAAGTTTTTCTGTAACATTAAAACTCTATATTATTTACTTATTTATTCATTTATTTGGGCCTCTGAGGCAGGGGCTTATGTAGCCTAGGTCCATCTCAAACTTGCTGTGTTTCCAAGGATACCTGGAACCCTTAAGCTTTCTATGTTCTCTTCCTAAGTGTTGGGATTGCAGGCAGGCACCAACACACTCAGCTTTCCCCATGCACTGACTGAGCACTTCCAGTGCACCAAGCCCTCAGTGAGGGGCAAATACTGTAGCTGAAGAGATGTAGTTCTGACCCTCGTCTTGCCTCTCAACTCCCTTTGTAAAGCTCTCATCACCTCATGTGCACTGGACCTGCACTTCGAGTTCCAAATTAGCTCCCTGAGCGCTACTCTTTCCAGGCAGCAACACTCCCTCCACTTTCATCTGCTCTCCAGCCTGCTGGGGTCAGGCCTCCAGCCCCATCACGCTCCTGAGCCATCTACCGGGCTTCCTAACTATAACATGGAAGGGACTAGGCAGGCCAGGCCTTTGTCCCCCAGCTGCTGTGTGCACGCCACACAAGTGCTTTACCACTGAGTTCTACCCCTAGCCCTGCTATCTGCTTCCCTTGCCCCTTTCCGTTTTATTTATATTTTCATTATTTTTTTATTAACTTACTAATTCCAATTGCTGTCGACATTCACTGCTTAACCTTGGGAAAAATCATTCAGCCTCTCTTCCCTTCACCTTCCTCATCTCAAAAACACCTGAAAGGGATATGATTATATGTAAAAAAAAGTTGGCTAAAAACTAAAGTTATTAAAAAAAATTAAGCATAGTAGCATACTTCTTTAACCAGTCCTTTGGTGGTATAGAAGGTTCCCAAGCTCAAGCCATCCTCAGCTACACAGTGAATTTGAGGACATCTTTTGGGGCAGGGGGATGGGAGGATGGGGGATACACTGGGAATGCTAGAGCATAAAGGTGGGGGAAGGTTAATGAAAGGAAATTCTATATATGGATCTGGTTGAAGACTTTCTGATGGGGTTGCTCTAGGGTCGCCCACTCTTCTGTAAGTAGCCCTTCATCTATGCTCTTGAGTCAAGCCCAATAAACTCATGCATTCCTCAGTGGAATCATACATTGGTTTGTTGTTGGGGCCTCATAAGGAGAGGACAGATGTTGATGTCTCCCTAGGTAAGGAATTCTCCCAACAACTTCAAAAGGAACCTTCTAAAATGTATATCAGAAGAAACTGGGTAAAGCTGGGCATGGTGCCAGATGATGTAACCCCAGCACTTGGGAGGTTGAGGCAGGCGATCAGGGTCCAAGGTCAGCCTGGGTTACAAGAAATCTTGTCTCAAAACAAGACCAGTTTGGTGGCTCATGCCTAAATTCCAGCACTTGGGGGTCAGAGGCAGGTGGATCTCTGTGAGTTCAAGGCCAGCTTGGCTTACATATCGAGTTCCAAGCCAGCAAGGCTACACAGAGAGACTCTGCCTCAAAGAGAGAGAGATGTTGCGGTTGTGAGGAAGCAGGAGCAGTAGAGGAGCCAATCAAGTTATTACAGCAGTGCACGTGAGAGTGAGCTGGACGGGTGGGGGTGAGGGTCCTGATGCTGGAGGCTGACCATAGCATCTTCTGAACACATTCACGTTCTGAGTGGTGGTGATACTTTTTGACACAGGATCTCACATAATCCAGCCTGGCCTCAAACTTGCTTTAGAGCTGAGATTGGCCTTGAACCTCAGGTCCTCCTGCCTCTTCCTCCCAAGTGCTGCTGGAATTATGGGCAAAGGTCACCATACTCTTCTAAATGTATTTTGAAGGTAGAACCAGTTAGACTTGCTGATTGATTAGAGGGAGAAGAAGAAAATTAAGGAATTACAGATAATTCTCAGACTTAAATATATAAAACCCAGCGAGTGGGTGGTCTGCTTAAGATGGAGAAGTGGAGTCCCGAAGGATACCTCAGCTGTGTTTTCAGCATATTAAGTATGAATGAACTTCTGAGTATCTGGCTTATATATCAGTCTCCTTTGAATCGGGATAGAAGTCGGTGCCTAAATCTTCTCAGCATTAGGTCCTATCCCCTAGGGCCAGGCTTCAGAAGTGGGAGGCCCTTAGCATGCCCCTCAGCATGCCCCTCAGCATGCCCCTCTGGCCTTTCTCTTTCAGGTGTAACTGCATTTTGTGTGGATTCACTTAATTGTTGAGAGGACCTCAACCATTAGATTTTTGGTCCTCTGATGGGAAGATCGCGTTCTTCTTAGGGTATTATTTTTTGGTAGGTGTCAAAAATCCAGTCCTTTCCTTCTAGAGCCCTATCCTTGGGGACCTCCCTAGGCAGCCACAGACTTTGAAGCACAGAAGAGAATCAGAGAGGTGCACAGTTGTGGAGTGTGAGCGGCTTGACACAGAAGCAAGGATGTCAAGGGACCCAGAGCCTGTCCAGGCAGGGCTTCCTGGAGAAGGCCCCCTCACAGCTACTCTCCCTGCACAGGCGGAGCAGCTTGCTTTCCTACTTCACTCACGATTCCGGCCTCATCTAATCATCTCGGGGCTGGAGGTTGGAAGCCAGTCTTTTCCTGACTCCAAGGAACGTTTCAGAAACATTTCTCAATAAAACCCACGGGCATTTCACTCCCTCCACACTGAACAAGTGGAGCTCAGCCCCTGGGGATGTGCCTGCAGGCCTGTGCATGTCCTCTTTGCCTCTGGTAGAGGGATGAGGGTTTGAATCTCAGCCAGACCAAGCAGGGAGGTGGCCCAGGAGCCAGTGGTCAGAAGTTGCGGCTACATTGGGCTCACTGAAAGGTCAGTCAAGAAAGGGTGCCACCAACCTGTCCTTGGTGAACAGGTTCCCCTGAAGCAAGTCAGGGGGTTGAGGGGCTTCTTGCCAACTGCTAAACACTTTTCCTGTCTTCCCCCCTGTATTCTGATCATCACCGCCCTGGTACCATCTCCACTTTCTACCAAAATTCCAATAGCCTCTTAGATGGCATTCCATCTCTAGACTCAAATTTGGGCAGCCTCACAATCTGTTTCTCTTTTACATTTTTCGGAATTTTGAGACAGTATCTCACTTGTAGCCCAGGCTGGTCTAAAACTCTATATAGCTCAGGTTGGCCTCCAACCCATGAATATCCTCTGACTTTAGTCTCCTGAGTGCTAGGTTGGAATTATAGGTCTGTGAACCACCATGCTTACCTTATTTTATTTAATTTTTTTTTTTTTATCTAGACTTTGGCCTTTACTAGGTCTCGCTATTCTATCTGGCTTGATACTTGCTCTGTAGCCCAGTGCTGAGATTCGTAATGTGAGCCACTATGCCTAGCCCATCTCCACATGTGTGCTCCAGTGTTCTTCCAAGACCCAGGTCAGACCCTGTTTCTCCTTGCTTACCACTTTCACTAGCTCCCTGAAGGTTCCAGCAAAAGACCAGGCTTTGAAGCGGTCCTGAGCTGGCCCTCCTCTCCTACTCCCCTTCTCCAGCCTCACCTCATACTTGCCAACTCCTCCAAGATGCCGCTCTAGGCCCTGTCGGTCTCAGTCCTGACAGTTAAAAACATTGCTTGAATTTTGCCTTCTCCTTGAAGTCCCTTTCCTGTTCCCCTGGCTAGGTCTGCTCAGCCTGACTTCTGAACTATCTCTTCACATTGCTACCCTCAATCTGCTGTTGTCACAGATCAGGGAATTGAGTCTCAGGAAGTAGAAAGGGCTTGTCTACATTTTCAAGGTGGAATGTGGAGTCAAATCCCCAAAGTCCTTCTTGGGTGAGTGCTTGATTCTCTATACTCTCCCCCAATCTCACACACACACACACACACACACACACACACACACACACACACACAGCCTGAAACAGTATCACTGAACCTCTGTGTAGGTAACAACCCCCCCCCCCCCCCACACACACACACAAACACTGGGGGTGTAGCTCAGTTGGTAGAGTGCTTGCTAGCATACATCAAGCTGTGGCTTAGATTTTCAGCATTGGAGACAAACTGGGCGAGGGGACCAAAGCCTGAAATTTCTGCACCAAGGAGGCAGAGTGTGGAAGATTAGCAGTACAGCTACATAGGGAGTTTGAAGTCAGCCTGACTGTATCAAAGTAACAAAGGAAGCCTATGTCATGAGTAAATAGCCCTGCCGTAATTTCCTGACATTCCAGGGAAGCAAGATCCTCTGAGCTCTTGTCTTCTATGGAGTGTGGAAAGTCTTGCTATCCTCACCTGCGTGGCACTTTTACTCTGGGTTCACTTGCTTCTGTGTCTAAGAAACAACATTGAGCACACCTACTAAGTGCAGAACCTTGCACATCTTACCTTCTTTAACTCTCAGAATAATTTTTGCAAGAGCTATATTGGCCTCTTTTACTAGAGAAGGAATACAAACACACACCCAGGGCCACAGCTGGATCTGAACTGGATTTGAACTGTGGCTCTTCTGGCTCTAAATGGATCCCCAAGGGGAAAGTTAGCCTGACCTCCTCTGGAACTGGTGACTGAGAAGGAACAGGGGTGCTCTGGTCCAGAACAGCTTACCCCCATCTTCGAACTCCTCCCGGAAGTAGACCCGGCGGCGCTTCCCCTGCGCCCTCAAGGTGCAGGTGGTCAGCAGCAGCAGAGGCAGCAGCGACAGGTTATTCATCTTCACAGTCCTGCAGCGAGGTCGCGGAGAGCTGTGTAACCCAGCCCAGTGTGTTGTGTGTCTCTTACCTTGACTGTGGGGCTCAGGCTGACATCACCTGCTGCAGCACCTGGCTGCCTCCCATTCGTGGCCTGGGTCTGGGCAATGAAGGCTGCAGCCAATGGTTGGGAACCACGAGCTGAGATTGTTGGAGGATCTCTGACTACATGTCAAGGGAGCTACAGGGTTCCCCAGAGTGTGGGGGAGTGGCAGGACCAGCTGAGGCTAGCCTCTAGAGAGTCCCGTGAGCCTGCTCAACTTTGGAGTAGTTGGATTCGAAGTGTTCTCAACATGATTCCTTCCCTTGGAAGTCCACTCATTCATCCATCCACTCACCCACCCACTGCGCCAATGAAGAAACTACGGAAACAGTGTGATGCCCACTTATTTTAACAAAAATATGCAAGGCCCAAGGTTCCCACAGGAGGCACTAATCCAGGACAGGATCTCAAGGGCAGTGTCCTGAAGGAAGTGAGGGTGGCTGAGCCAGGAAAAAAGAAAGGGGTAGACCAGAGCAGGGCAGGAACAGGGGCAAAGGGAGGGAAGGACTTGTACATTAATCTTGCTTCTCCACAATCATTGCCATGCAGCTGCTGCTATTTCCCCCACTGTGAGGAAACCGAGGCCAAAGAGAGGGAAAGAGGACATCGTTTGTTGACCATTGTACCATGTGCTGAGCACCCCACCAGGCCCTTAACAAGCATGGTGTCATTCAAGCCTCGCACAGATGCGTGACAATAGTGGTGCTACGCTCACCCCCCAGACGGGCAAACAGAGGCTCTTGGAGACAAGCGGCTTGCCAACGTCATAGGGAGGCAGGATAAGAACTCCGGCCTTCTGGGTCCCGTACCTTTGATGAACTTCATGTATCTATTTACTCTATTCACTGAAGTGCTATTGTGTGTGAGGCAGAGCTGAGAACCAAAGCCACAGGAGAACATGAGAAGCAGACTGTGCCCATGGAACTCCTTCTGCTGTAGTGGACAGATAAACCTAAGGAAACAGCAGATAATGGTCATCAGCATGGAGAGAAACAAGGCAAGGAGTTAGAGGGCTGGAGGGAGGTGGGAAGGGCTCACAGACCAGAGAGGGAAGAGGCCAGGGAAGTCCAGGGGATGCTTCGGTTGAGATCTGGATGAGAAGAACTCACGTATTGAACTGGGGCAGGTGTTCCAGACAACAGCAACATCAAGTCCAAAGCCTTTTAGGACAGGGATGATTTGGTCTCATTTCACCATCAGAAATGTGACCAATGTGGCCTCACAGTGAACCTAGAGAGGAGGCCGACAAGGAGTTGAGCGAAGACCCCCACAGGAGCTGGTAAACCAAGGAGTTATCACTGGTGTACAAGCCTGGGAGAGAGTGATGTCATTAGGTGCTGCTTGAGACAGACTCTCTGCCCAGATTGTTGTTTTTATGTTAGGTATTTTGCCTCAACATATGTCTGTGTGCCATGTGTGCCTGGTGCCCCCAGAGGCCAAAGAGGGGGTTTGAGCCACTGGAACTGGAATCACAGACAGACAGATGGCTGTTAGCTGCCACTTGGGTGATAGGAAACTAAGACCTCTGGAAGAGCAGCAATTGGTTGTAACTGCTGAACCATCTCTCCAGCGCCCCCACCTCCACCCCCAGATGTTAGGGATGACTTTGAAACCCTCATCATCTTG
Organism: Onychomys torridus; assembly: GCF_903995425.1. NCBI lineage: Eukaryota > Metazoa > Chordata > Mammalia > Rodentia > Cricetidae > Onychomys > Onychomys torridus. The sequence continues at coordinate 125,883,309 of NC_050444.1, read as the reverse complement.
CCTCTACCTCCCAGTCTCCAGGATTATAGATACTACTATGTCCAGTTTAAGAGTGACATTTAAAACTATCTCTGGGATCACAGCATGGTATATATGCCTATAACTCCAGAAGCGGAGACAGGTGGATCTCTGTGAGTTCCAGGCCAGCCAGGGCTACGTAGAGAGATACCATCCAGAAGAAATTCTCGGGCTGGAGAGATGGCTCAGAGGTAATGGCACAAGCTGCACAAGCCTGATGACCTTCGTGCAGATTCTTGGAACCCATGGGAAAGCTGGGCTGTGCACTGACCCCCATGCATGGGCACTCCCTCACAAACAAAATGTACACACATGCATGGACATAAAAGCAAATAAAAATGTCACAGGTCAGGCATGAAGAAACACACCTGCAATTCCATCACTCAGGAGATTGGTGAAGGAGAATAGGGAGTTTGAGTCCACCCTGGGCTACATAGTGAACTCTAGCCTAGAAAGAGAACATTGGTTACTGTATGCAAAATTGGGAATGTCAAATAAAAGATTAAAAGCTGTCAGATGTGGAGGCACAGGCCTGTGATTCCAGCACTCAGGAGGCAGAAGTAGAACAGCACAGGCTGCATAGCAAAACTGGATCCTATATCAAAAATGAAACAATGATAACAGAGAGTAGAGATGTGGCTCAGCAGAGAGAGTGTCTTCTCGCACGCATTGCCCTGCTTTGATGCCCACTACCGAATGAACTGGATAGAGTGGTTTAGGCCTATAACCCAGACCTTGGGAAGTAGAGGCTGGAGGATAGGAAATTCAAGGTCATCCTTGACTGTGTATGAGTTCTAGAATAGCATGGGCTCCATGGGACTGTCTCAAAATGAAAAAACAAAACAAAACAAAATAAAACTAAAATTGACAAACTGGAACTCAGAAAGAGTCCTGGCTGCAAATAGACATTTGAGGGATATAAGTGATACTGTAGGCCAAAGAGCTAGGTGGGATCATTCTAAGAGAGAGAAGACTGGTCAAGATCTCTCAAGTTCCCAGCTCTGCCGAAGTCCAGAGGTCTTTTGAGGACTGAGGACTTCAGAGCCTAAGTATTTAATCGCCCTTTGAAATTTTGTCATAGTTTGATAGTGCTGGAACATACAGTCCCCAGGAAGAGGAGGATTCAGAGAATAAGGCAGAGGGAGATAAACAGGACCACACTGGTCCAGGCCTGGGATGGCAGCTGGATGATGCTGGATTTAGTTCCTCAAGGCCAGAGCAGTTTTTCAGTCTGCATTATTAGCATTTATTTCCTTTGCTGTGAGGTTTGTCCTCTGCACTCAGGGGTGCTTAGCTGCTTTTCTTAACAGATGACAATTACCATTCTCCCCAACAGTTGTAGAAACTAAAAGTGTCTACATTGCCAGACTCCTTGATGTGTATGTGCATGTAAGTCTATGGGGGCCATACCTATTCAAATCACCGCACAGGTTCTTGTGTTATAACCCAGAGGGCCTGGTATTACAGGTGTCAGCTGAACCATGCCCATCTGTTGACAATATGATCTGGGGCTAACCAGGGCCATATTATGATTTTCTTTTAGAATCTTTTATTTGTTTTTGACAATTTCATACATATATCTGATGCATTTTGGTCATGCCTACCCAAATCTCCTCTCCCAATCCCCCTGAAGGTATTAATTAATTAATTTTTGAGACAAGCTCTTGCTATGTATGTAGCTCAGGCTAGCCTCCAACTCATGATCCTCTAGCTTCTGCCTCTGGAGGGCTGGATTACAGACACATCACACCTTACATTATATTATGATCTTTATGGGCCTTAAGCTCTTTTGGTTTCTGTAATCTTCCTTTCTCTGTCCCGCCAGCCAGCTCTTAAAGAATGACACAGAGACTTTTCTTATTAACTGTAAAAGCTTGGCTTTAGCTTAGGCTTATTTCTAACTAGCTCTTGTAACTTAAATTAGCCCATTTCTATTAATTTACATGCTGTCATGTGGCTTGTGGTTTTTACCTCTCTTCCTGTATGTCCTCTGTCTCTAGCTGGTGGCTCCCTCTTTTCTTCTTCTCAGAGGGCTCTCTCTCTCTCTCTCTCTCTCTCTGGAAGTCCCATCTATACCTCCTGCCTAGTTATTGGCCATTTAGCTTTTTATTAAACCAATCACAGTGACATATCTTTACACAGTATAACTGAATTTTTTTTTTTTTAGATTTATTTATTGTATAGACAGTATTCTGCCTGCATGCCATTAGAGGGTGTCAGATCTCATTACAGATGGTTGTGAGCCACCATGTGGTTGCTGGGAATTGAACTCAGGACCTCTGCAAGAACAGCCATCTCTCCAGCCCCATAACCAAATATCTCACAATAGGCTTCATGGTCCCTTCCTCCATTAAAAATGTGTTTAAAGGTGACTGAATTGAGCTGAGAAAATAGCCCAGTTGGTACAATGCTTGACATGCAAGCATGGGAACCTGTGTTGGATCTCCAGCACCTATGTAAAAGCCAGGCATGGCAGCACCTACCTTAATCCCAGCATCGGAAGGCAGAAACAGGCAGATCCCTGGTCTCTCGTTAGTAAGCCACAGGTCCCAGTGAGAGACTCTCTCTAAAAAACAAGGTGGACAGCTTCTGAGGAACACCGCCAGAGGTTGACCTCTAGCCTCCACACACATGTGCATGCACACTACACATACATGTGCACTCTCCATGCACATACACATACATGACTGCAGTGACATAAGTAATACAAATACAAATATAAATATAGGTTGGATTGATTGTTAGATACTAGTTATTAGCATATTCATTTTTCTTCTGCTTTAAAAGAAATTAAAATTAAATCATTCTCTTCAATCTGTAAGCACTAAGTGCCATTGGCAGCATGCCTATGGGTAAGTCATCTTTGGGGTAATTACTGATCTCATCCATTCTAATTTCCCGCTCTACACTTACAGGATCTCTCTCTCTCTCTCTCTCTCTCTCTCTCTCTCTCTCTCTCTCGTTGTTGTTTTTCAAGACAGGGTTTCTCTGTGTAGCCTTGGCCGTCCTAGACCAGGCTAGACTTGAATTCACCGAGATCCGCCTGCCTTTGCCTCCTGAGTGCTGGGGTCAAACACATGCACACCACGCCCAGCTGACGGCTTCAGTTCTGGGCGGCTGCTGTAGGAGTTCTTGAGGCACTCCGAAGCCGCATGAGGACAGAGACCAAATCTGATTTATTCTCCACTCTGAACCTAGAGCAGTTGGCATAGAACAACGCTCAATGAGATGAGTGCCAGGACACAGAATATGCTTGATAAATATCCTGTTTATACCATCAGACCACACTGTGACAGAGTGGAGTTTCCTCCATCTTGTCTCAGCTGGAGTCATCTGTGTTTTAAACTGAAACAGACACACACACACACACACACCCTTTCCTACCCCTGCCTTGAAAAGTCCCGTGGGAAAGTACTCAACCCTGTTTTGGAAACTCAGGTCAAAATGCCCTAGCTAACGGCATTTGCGGGGCGGGGGGGGGGGGGGGGGGGAACAGCAGCTTCTGTTAAACTGCTTGCTTGCTGTACTTTCTCTCTGCAACTGCAAACCAGGATGTAGTGTTTCTGTGTTCCTTGCTTTTAAAAACTCCCTGTAAAATGCATTCAAGGCTGCTCTGTGAGAAATGTTTCTCTCTAGGGAGCCGGCTTAATAGAGACTCTCCATTTGGACTTCGGTCATGCAGAGTGGTCTTTGGGTCTTTACCCCACAACAATACATAATAGATATTTAAAAATTGGGATGTATGATACAGATCCTGAAGGCCCAAGGAATTCAGGAAAGACTGTGTGGCCAGTCAGTTCAAATGCTCTTTAAATTTTCACTTGGTCAGTTGTCCAGTCCACTAAATTTGCAACCATAATCTAGCATAAGTTTATAGGCAGAAAAGGGAAGCATTCTGGACCATCAATTTTACCCTCCAGTATGGTGTAGCGTTATAGACCGGCATGGCCTTGCATCTCCGGATCCTCTGCAGATTTAATTACAAAGCTACAAAGTGAGTGCATAAATTATGCACTCTAGCCCATGTTTTGGAAATCACTGTGTAGTCCTGGGAATTAGATGCTTGTAACTTACTCTCTTCCACTCAGGCAGATCCGTGAGAACTTCCCTCTGTCTGGAGGGGATGTGCCTGCAATTCCACAAGGCTAGCTGGACATTCAAACTCCACCCAGGTCTCTGCCCTTAGCCTCAGCCCCCTCTGTGGATGTGCTGGTTCATCTGGTTTAGTCACACCTGGAAGAATAGGCTGCTTCCCAGGTGCACCTCAGGGAGTCTGAGCCTTTACATGTCTCCTAAGCTGCTCTGTTTGCCTGGAATGTTTTCCTTTTTGTTCTTTCGGGAAGCCCAGAGAGACTGCCTATTCTTAGTAGTTCTGCTACAAATGTTACTTTCTCCTTTCTAAACCAGCCAAGATTTTCATGCCTGAAAGCGTAGTGCAAACATCATTTCCTTTGGAATCCTTTCCCCGCTTCCCTAGAAAGAAGTGAAAAAATGCACTTGGATTTGAACACTAATTATGCAGAAGCACAATGCTAGGTCCTTTGCATGTATCATGCTAGGCCCCCAGGCAAAGTTGCATAGATTATCCTGTGTCCTCAGTTCCTAGTCCCAGAAACTACAGTCTGGCTGGAGAGGTGGCAATGGCTATGAACACTTGCTGTTCTTATAGAGAGGACCTGGGTTTGGTTCCCAGGATCCACATGGCAACTCACAACAATCTGTAAATCTAGTTCCAGAGAATTCAATGACTCACTCTTCTGGCTTTGCAAGCACCAAGCATGCATGTGGCACATATACATACATGCAAGCACTTACACATACACATAAAAAAAAAAAGATAAATCATAGAAAAAAAGAAGAAGAATATGTCTAGCCAGGCATGGGGGCACATGCCTATAATTCCAGGACTTAAGTTTTTTTTCTCAATATAAATATAATGACTCAGAAAATTCAGAAGTCACAAAAAGAGCATAAAGAAAAAAAAAAGCAGTTATCTCATGAACTGACTACAGATATTTTGTGTGTTGCCATGTCTTAAGTTAGGGTTTCTATTGCTGTGAAGAGACACCATGACCACCGCTCTTATAAAGGAAAACATTTAATTGGGGTGGTCACATATAGTTCAGAGGTTCAGTTCATTATCATCACGATGGGACATGGCAGCATGCAGGCAGATATGGTGCTGGAGAAGTAGCTGAGAGTCCTACATCTTGCAAGCACCAGGATGTAGTCAGAGTCTGGGCAGTATCTTGAGCATATAGGGGACCTCAAAGCCCACCTTCACAGTGCCCACACTTCCCCCAACAAGACCACACCTACTCCAACAAGGCCATACCTCCTAATAGTGCCACTCCCTATGAGCCTCTGGACGGCAATTGCATTCAAACTACCACGATCCTTGTAGTCTTCTATAGGATAAGTATATAATTTTAAAAATGAAGTTGGAATCTTATATACAGTTTTTATAACAATATATATTGTTTGATTTTATATTTTTTATTTTTTATTTTATACATATGAATATTTTGTCTGCATTTATGTCTGTGCAGCACGGCGTGCGTGAAGCCTGTGGAGGGCAGAAGAGGGGTCAGATCCCCTGGGACTGGTGAGCTGCCAAGGGTGTTGGAAATTGACCCTGAGTCATCTGAAAGAACAACCAGTGCTCATAACCACAAAAACATCTCTCCAGCCCCTGTATGGTTTTTAAAAATAGATCATTGTATCTTAGGGATTTTGTTTGTTAGTTTGTTTTGTAGCACTCAGGGATGGGACACAGGGTGGGCATGTACTAGGCCTGCATTCTACCCTGGGATGTGCCCTCAGTCTTCAAGCATCTGTGTGGGGCCATTGTGATTGTTGGACATTCTGGTATTTCCAGACATTTGCTAATACTTTTTGTAAACCGGCTCATGAGAGGCCTTGGCGGGTTTGAGTCAAGGTGCCCCACAGTGGGGGGGGATGGGAGGGTGGTATGGCACACAGCAGAAAGTAGCTCACACCATGCAGACATGGCATCCACTTTGAAAGTTTTATTATTAAAGGGGAAGGGGAGAGGGACTAGAGAGAAGGAGAGAGAGAGAAAGAGAGGGAATGAGGGAAAGCAGAGGTGCGCACTGCCTCGTGGCTAGAGAGGGAGAGGGGAGAAAGAAAGGGGGGAGGGGTTTTCTCTTAAAGGGGACTTTATGTAAGATGACATCAGGATGCTGGGCGGGTCCCCAAGGGGCAGGTCTGAATGCCACCAAATACAACAGGGACCCTTGCACATAATCTCAGATAACTTCCTCTGTGGTAGACTCCTAGAAGTTCCTGATGCTATTTTGCTGTGGTAGCTGGAGCACATCCTTCCAGTCATGTGAGTGACCATCCTAGACAACTGGCATCCACACGTCATTTCTAGGGCTCAGGATATAGCTCAGTGACACAGCACTTGCCTGGCATGTTCAGGGCCCTCCCTCCCTGTTAATTCCCTAGCACTGGAAAAAAAAAAAAAAAAGGCAAAAATACACCTAGTTTCTACACATTAAATCTGGCTTCTTTAGTCTTCTGCTGAAGTCTCTGAGGAAATCTGAGAATCACCCAGGATTCTTTTGCCATTGTCATCTGGCAGCTTCCTTTATGGGCATTGTGACCCTGCCCCACAGCTCTCCTTTTAACCCCAACCCCTGCCCTGGTATGGCTTATTTCAACTACCTCAAAAATGGAGTGCCCAGACTGTGGTACACTGTGCCCTAACTTCCGAGCCTTGCATAATCTCTCCACCACACACACCCCAGCGCTCACCTGCAGTTTTCTCAACTCTGAAACCCCGGACTTCCTTCTTAGATCGTAACTACTAGTCTCCCACCAGCCCTATCTCCACTACACCTCTCTAACTCCAACACCGTTTCTCAGAGCTTTTCTCTTTATCCATCTTCCTTTTCTGCCACAACCAGCCTAGACTTCATGGTCTATCATCTCAATTAAAAAACTTACCTTTTCCCTAGTCTTTTTAACCCTAGAAGTCCTTCTAACCTTGGGAAATTACAGTTGCTGCTAGACTAAGGTTGCTGAAAATTGTTGGTATTAAAATAAAAAAAAAAAGATGTAGGTCAGTGATTAGAGGACTTGCCTTGTATTCATGAGGCCTTGGTGTACTGGCTGCTTTTGAGTTGAAGTATAAGCCAAATTTAAACCTTTATTTATTTAAACCCTCTCCTCCCCAACTTGCTTTTTGCTCATGGTGTTCGTCAAAGAAATAGAAATCCTAACTAAGACACTTGGGTTCCATCACTAGCACATGGTAGTTCATGCCTTGTGATCCAAGCTCTGCAGAGGTAAAAGCAGGAGGCCATCCTCAGCTACTCCGTGAGTTCGAAGCCAGCCTGGACTACGTGAGACACTGTCTTCAGGCGGATCTCTGTGAGTTCCAGGCCAGCCTGGGCTACCAAGTGAGTTCCAGGAAAGGCGCAAAGCTACACAGGGAAACCCTGTCTCGAAAAAAAACAGGAAAAAAGAAAAGAAAAATTCCACATCTTGATAAATCACTGCTACGAATAGTCTCTACACCCAGAGGGGCTTCATCATCACCTTGAAGTCAGTACTGTTTGTTCTCTCTCTCTCTGGAGGGGGGGTCAGAGGACAACTTTTAGGAATCAGTCCCTCCATGATGTGGTCTCAGGGGTCCAGCTCAGGTCTTCAGGCATGGTGGCAAGGGCCTTTACAGGCTGAGCCGCCATCTCTCGGGTCCCCACTGTGGTCCTTGCTCTTCACAAGTCACCATTTTAAAGCTCACTAAGCAGCTCTACCCTCCACTCCCACCACCCCACATACCTATCCTGTTAATGATTTCCTCATTAACTAAGGAACAGTTCCCAGAGGAGGAGCCGGTTTGATTTCTTGCATTTGACTTGGAAGTGTTTTTTTCCTAGGTCTCAGCTTCGCCCGAACCCTCATTCTTTGACTATTGTAACTGTTTGGTCTTAGTATTTTCTCCTAGCTCCCCTTCTTTCCCCTCTCACTGCTCTCTAGCGCTCCACTCTGTCCCAGACACCTTATCTAGATCCCTTTGTGACCTCTGTGCTTCCCTTTAGCTATCCCTAAGAGTGGAAACGCTGCTGAAGTCTGGGTCTGTAGCTCTGGTTTCCCTCCTAAGCTCCAAATTAGAATATCCACCATTGGCTTAACGCCTGCCATCTGAGTGTGCCACATACTTCAAATTCAACACATTCAGCTTTATGCAGATCAGGAAAACTCCATTTACTGTCCTGTTCTCAGCCCAGAAATCTGGAGTCCTGCTGGTTCTTGCTTTTTCCTAACTCTCCTCCTCCTCTCTCCTCCTCCTCTCTCCTCCTGCTGTCATTTAGGACTCATAGCTCCCTTGTTCTGGTCTTCCTGATGCCAGCATGAAATCTATCCTAATCACTACAGATGAGCTGCTCATCTAAAACATTTCTGGGGACTGGAGGAGTAGCTTGGTAGTAGAACATATATGCTTAGCATGTGAGAGTCTCTAGGTTCAATTCCCAGCACTAGATAATAAGAGTAATTTTAATATTAATAATAATAAAATAAAAATAGTAACAATAATAATAAATAACACTCATATCTGGCCATGTAGCATATTCTTGTCACATACATTACAGATGAGCTCACCTTAATGAGTCCTTAGATGTTTGGGGATGACCATTATCTGTGTGTAATTTGTGGTGGAACATTGGTATAGGTGTGGGTGTCCCACAGAAATCTCAAAGAAGAACTGGTGCTTGAAGTTGTTACCAGTGGTTAGGGTCTAAGTTTAGGTTTTAGGTTCTTGCCTCTTATCCAAAGAACTGTAACTAAGGACTCACGTGGATTTGCAAAAGAAGCAAGAAAACTTTATTTCAAGGGAAGTACAAATCAAAGAGGAATACATGTGCGTCAAGATTGACAGTGGCCACATGAGTGAGTATACTTAAGGGGCCCAATTGGTGTTTGGGGCTTACTTTTATGGGGTTCAAGAAGAGGAGGAGTTTGGATACTAAAGGGTAAAGTAAGAGTGGTTTTCTGTTTTGACTGACAGATTGGGTCCTATAATAATTTTTCTGTGTATGTACCTTCCCATAATGTATTTGATTTTAATCAGATGCATACCCAATTATGCATAAGCATAATGTGGTAAATAGGAGATCTTCACTAAAGTTTGAGGACATAGTTTTACCTTGTTGTGCATGCACCCCAAAGTAGTTCAGGCTGGATGGATCAGGATAGAAACTATTTAAATTCACTTCTTGTTGGAGGGTGGGGAAATTCATCTGTTGTTCAGAGAGAGGTGTGTATGCATAGTATGTGCAGGTGATAGAGCTGAGTGGCTAGGAGCATTATTAGAAGTGAGGAGCTATGTACAACCCAAACCAAGCCGAGTTCCAGGTTACTAGATTCCCGTATTCTTGCCTACTTCAAAGTGGGACTTGGATGATCAGCCAGTTGTTCTCAAGGACAGGACGAGGAGGAGGAGGAGGAGAAGGAGGAGGAGGAGGAGGAGGAGGAATCGCACAGGAAGAAGAAGCAGAGGAGCGCCATTCAGAGCAGTGGTGGCCATGTCCCGGGTAGTGTGCTTCTAGCCAGGGACCTCAGGCCTGGGATGGTGGTGCAGGGTTGCCATCCCAGCACTTAGGCAGAGGCAGGAAGAGCTGGAGTTCAAGGCTAGTCTCTTACACATAGTGAGTTTGAGCCCAGATTGAGCTACATGAGATGCTGTCTGCAAAACCAACAAAAGCCAAACAACAAAGTCTCTAAAGGGACAGCCAGGTGCGGGGGAGCAGAGGGCCAGTTCCACCTAAGAAAGGAGGGTGCTCATGAGATGAATGAAGCCCAGGTTAGCTGGGATGTGGGTCTCCAAGTGAACACTGGAAGGATGACTTCATTCCTGTCTTAGGAACCTTTGCCCACGTCGCAGCCGCATCTTGCCAAGCCAGAGGCTTCACTTGCTTTCTCCCCTTTAGGTAGAGGAGTGGGTAGAAGGAACCTACACTTAGACAAAAATCAGCTGTCACCAAATTTAATCATCATCCATCGCCTTTATACCCAGTTAAGGACAGTTACACTTTTGTAGGTTTCCATGTTTTCTCTTAAGAAGGCAGCATTCTGGACATGTTTTATTTGATGGCCAATAAATACCAATTAAGAAACATGGCACCAATAACAGCAATAACAAAAAACAGTTGGTGGCAAGTTTAGGAAGAGAAGGGCTCAATCTAGCAAGGACAGACTGCACTGTGGAGTAATTTCCACCTACACTGAAGGCTGGGAAAAAAGCACCAATCATTTCTCTTAGAAACACACACACACACACACACACACACACACACACACACACATGCACGAACACACATTCATTTCTAAACAGCTGTGTACAGGAAGGAAGCTTCCTATTGAGAAATAAGGCATTTTTGTCCTTCCTTTAAAAAAAAAAAAAAAAGTAAAGGCTGGGGATTAAAAAAAACAACAACAGCACTTGCCTAGCACAATAAGACAAAGGTTTATTTTAGCTAGGCCTGGTGGTATACACCTACAATTTCAGCATTCAGGGACGGTAGAGGAGGGGGGAGCCAAAACAGGAAGAGTGTCTCTGGTTTGAGGCTAGCCTGAGCTACATAGGGAAACCTTGTCTTAAACAAAGACCTCCATAAGCAAACAATACACATCCGTAGATTCCACCACCAAAACAACAAAGTGGCTACTTAACTGATTGTCCAGTCACACCAATGAGTGCTGAATTCCATGCCTTAACCAAAGAATTAAAGCTTGGTGTCAATCAAACACCTCTAATCTTAGTTCTTGGAAGGTGGCAGTCTCTGGAGCAGGAGTTCAGGGTCCTAGGAGTTCAGGGTCATCTTCCACTTGACGTCAGTTAGAAAACAACCGGGATTATGGAAGACACCGCCTCAAAATGACGCAGAATAAACACACAGTAGCAGATCTTTACCCCCCTCTTTCCCTGTTGTGGTTGTCAATCACAGACTCTTTCGTTACTCACTTGGCTTTTTGTTGACACAGGATTCACTGTGTAGCCCTGGCTGGCCTAGAACTTGCTCTGTAGCATTCCTCTTGCCCTTCTTGTAGGTGCTAGGACCACAAGCACATGCTACTTCCTCCGTGTTTGGCTTCATCTCCAGTCTGCCCCTCCTCATTTTAGCTTCAGTTTTGCTGCTAGGGTGATTTAAAAAAAAAAAAAAAAAAATCAAAAATCTCATCATGAGGAGCTAGAGAGATGGTTCAGTGGTTAGCTGCATTTGCTACACAATCATGAGGACTGGAGTTCCAGCACCTATGTGACAAGCCTCGCGTCCAGTGCATGCCTGTAACCCCAGCTCTGAGGGGGTGGAGACAGGAGGATGACTGGGGCTTCCAGGCTTACAACCTAGCCAAGAAAACTTGAGCCTCAGTCCAGGAGAAACCCCACCTCAAAAGGAACAGGCAGACAGTGATAGAGGAGACCAGTCCAAGCTCCGCTCTGACCTCTGTGTACACATGGGCCCCCTCCTACATGCGTACTCACAGACACAGACACACATGTGGGGGGCCCTGCAAGTCGTCAGGGAAATGATGCAGGTGAGCTAAGAATGAAACTCGGTCCAGCCTGACTTAATAAGTTGGTGCTGGGCCAAGCTTCAGGAGTGTGACACCGGGAGGTTTATTTTAGCCACATTTAAACTCAGCATAATTTTGGGAAAAAGTTTCCTGATGACAATTAACTCCGTCCTGTGTGTACAACAAATTTAAGACATGTTTACATTGAAACTCTTTGCAAAGTATATATGGCTTATTCCATAAAGATGGGTTCTGTTGGCTCACAACCAAAGCTCAAGGTGAGGGCCAGGGAGAATGACTATAGTAAACATCATAGCCTGTGGGAGTCAGGATCGGCCTGCGCTAAGATAACACAGAAGTTACCTGTAACTTTACCTGCTGTAAAGTACAAGGGACATCTCTCATAAGGGTGGGTTTTGTGGATTGAGAAGCAAGGCCCAAGATCTAAGTGAGGGAAACTCTGGGATAAACAAACAGAATATTCTGGGAAATTCAGGTGAAGCCTGGCTCTATAGATAGCAAAAGATCACCAAGTTGTAAACCAAATCCATTCCCAGCATTCCTGGAGGAAGATAGGTAAACATCTTCTTCCTTTGAGGAGATAAGCCTGAGTGTGTAACTTTCCTGGCTTCTCCAGCTCTTATCTGTGTGCCCAAGGACCTCTTGCTCTCTACACACAGAGATACACAGACACACAGACACACAGACACACACACACACAGACACACACACACACAGACACACACACACAGAGACACACACACAGACACACACACACACACACAGATACACACACAGACACAGACACACACACAGACACACACACACAGACACACACACACACACACACTTTTAAAAAGTCTTATCCTGGATTCCGGTGTTTTTGTATAGGCCGGCAAACCCTACTACTTGTGTGACTGGGACCGGAGGATCATGAGTTCAAGGCCAGCCTGAACTATACAGCAAGACCTCCATCTTAACAAAAAACCAAAACAAACAAATAAAATTACATTTTGGGCTAGTAGTGTACGGCCATGGTAGAGTGCCTTAGCATACTCAGGCCCTGAGTACAATCCCAGCACCAAACAAAACAATTACTGATCCTCCAAATGGTAGGATCTATTAGCTGTGATTCCTGTCTGCAGAGTTTATAGTGTGTAATGATTAGCATCATCTCTTCTTTTTACCTCTGAATCTAAGTTTGTTTTTTCTCTATACTTCAGCCGTCTTTTCATTTCAGAGAAGGCCAGTACAGAAGAATGTCTGACCGAGACCAGTGTGTCTCCACCATGTTTAATTTTAGCTGGTGAGTGTAGAATGTAGACAAAGCGTTATGACCTAGACTTTGTCTTAGGAGCCAGGCCCTTCCTCCCTCCCTCCCTTCCTCCTTCCTTATCTTTTTTTTTTTTTTCCCACAGCTGAGGCTAAGCAAAGTCTTCTGATGCCTGGTGCCCTGAGGAAAGCTCAGACAGACTCAGAGGTTGATGACACTGTTTAAAAGTTATTTCTAATTATGTGTATCTGTGTGTGTCTGAGCACAAACTCACATGGATTTGTGAATGTGAGTGCTGTGCCTAAGGAGGCCAGAAGAGGACGTCAGATACCCTGATCTGGAGTTAAAGGCCCTAAGCTGTGAGACCAGACTGAGTTCTGCGAACTGAACTTGGGTCCTCTGTGAGAATAGTACATGCTCTTAATCAGAGATAGCTCTGAAGCCCCACAAAGCATTTTGGAAAACTCATACAGGGCAAACATAGCTTACATCTGGGGGGGATTTTTTTTTTTTTTAAATTTATTTAAGGTAAGATCTCACTCTGTAACTCAGGATGGAAACATGGAATGAAGTTACCATGAACCCCAGGCTGACCTTCAACTCGAGGCAATCCTCCTGCCTCTGCCTCCCAAGTACTGATATTACAGGCATTACATGCATTAGAGCCACTACACTTGGCTGTAATTCTAGTTGTTTTTGAGACATGGTGTCTAGCCCAGGCAGACCTTGAACTTGATCTATAGCTGAATTTAGATTAAATTTCTGACCCTCCTGTCTCCATCTCCTGAGTGCTGGGATCACAGGCACACAGCATCACGCCTCGTTTACGCAGTGCTGAAGACTGAGCCCAGGGCTTTGCGCATGCGGGGCAAACACGCAGTGCTGAAGATTGAGCTTTGCGCATGCGGGGCAAACATGCAGACATACTTTATTTTCACTGGTCTTTTGTCCCCGTCTCTCTTCCCCACTCCCTGGACCCTTCCTCCCAGAAGCAGCCCTCTCTCTGTTCCCACGTTACTTACATTCTGCTACTCCCCCCCACTTCCCCTTTCTTAACCCTGCCATGGTTCCCTTCTAGTTTTATTATCTGTATCCACACCCATAGATGCTTACATACATGTATAAAAATTAAAATCTGGGATCCACACATGAAAGAGAACATGTGGTATTCCTTTTTCTGAGCCTGGATTATCTCTTTTAATGAAATTTCTAGATCTACCCACTTTGCTAGAAATTTCATTTTCCCTCACACTTAGTATGTGTGTGTGTGTGTGTGTGTGTGTGTGTGTGTGTGTGTGTACATATGCTTGTGCCACGGCATGTGTGTGGAAGTCAGAGAATGACTTGTGGGAGTCAGTTCTCTCTGTCTATACTTAGGGTCCTAGGGGTTGAGGTCAGGCTGTCAGGTGTGACCTTTACCTGCTGAGCCATCTCTCCAACCCTCATTTTTCTATATAGCAGAATAAAATTCCATTGTGTATATCTACTTGTTCAGTATCTGTTCATGTCTATTGATGGACATGTAGGCTGATTCCATTTTCCTCACATTGTGAACAGTGCAGCAATAAGATGCATATGGAAGTGTCTCTATGATAGCACTTAGAATCCTTTGGGTATATTCCTGTGAGTGATACAGCTGATTGTAGTATGAATCTTAAAGGTTCTTATTAATAAAATCAAATCTGAGGCCAGTTATTGGGGTGATTGCTGGAAGATCAGAGAAGCAGAACAAGCCACAGCTATCTCACCTCGCCAGTTCCTCAGCTGGTCTTGTTTCCTCAGGCTGGAAGCTTCTGAGTCCTCCTCCACATGAATCTCAGCTGAACTGTGTTGCTCCAAAGCCTGAATGCTAAACCAGCCAAATGCTTAACTTAGTTCCTGGTCCTCAGGCCTTATTTACCTTTCTGCTTTCTGCATCACTCCCTGGGATAAAAGGTTGGGTTTCTGGGATTAAAGGCTGTGTCACCCTGCCTAGCCGTTTCTAAAGTGGCCTTGAACTCAGAGATCCGGCAAGCTCTGCTTCCCAAGTGCTGGGATTAAAGGCGTGTACCACCACCACCCAACTTCTGCTATGGCTTGCTCTGACCCATTTTCTAGCCACCATTTCTGGCTCTGTTTTAGTGGCTGTCTGTTCTCTGACCCCAGATAAATTTGTTAGGGTGCACAATATTGTGGGGGACACAATGCCACCACAGCTGACCATATGGTAATTCTATTATTTTCTTTTTAGAGGGAGTCTCACTATATAACTCTAGCTGGCCTGGAACTAGTTGTGTAGAGCAAGTTAGTCTCCACCTCAGAGAGCTTGGCCTTCCTCTCCTCAGGAGTGGTGGGAATTAAAGGTATGTGACACCGTGCCTGGTTTGGGAGTTCTATTTTTAATTTGTTAGAAGTCTCCATGCTGATGCCCATGGTGGCTGTACCAGTCCACACTCCCACCAACACTGAATAAGGGTTCTTCTTCCCTTGCATGCTCACCTGCCTCTCCTGTCACTTGTTCTCTTGGAGACAGACATTTTGACGGGTGAGATGGAATCTCAAAGTGGTTTGAATTTACATTTCTCAGTAGGGATACTTCCTGAGAAATAGGTCATTCATCGATTTGATCATTGTACAAACACACTTAGACAAATCTACATGGCATCCAGCACACCTACGTTACACAGTCCAGCCTATATATCAGTTACTTGTCTCGTCACTGTGACCAAACACTACATGAGGAGCGGTTTAAGGGGGGAAGAATTGATTTTGGGTCATGGTTTGAAGGGCTACAGTCTATCTCAGTGGAAAGGCGGAAGGAGCATGTGGATAGGACTCCACATCTTCATGGACCAGGAAGGAGAGTGTTGAGCTGGAACGGAGGCTGGCTATAATCCACAAGGTCTGTAACGCAACCACTTCCTGTGTTAGGCCTCACCTCCTGAGTGTCCCACAAACTTCCAAAATGGCACAATTAGCTGGAGATTGAGTGTTTAAACACATTGTCTTGTGGAGGGCATTTCACTACTAAACCATAACAGCATTTAAGCTAGAGTAAGACTGTCAGTATCACTATCTTCTACCTTCTTGTCCCACAGTCAAGTCTTTGTGGGGACACTACAAATGGAGCTGTCACCTCCTATGATAGCTGTGTTTCTCCGGGAAACCTTCTTGGAGGACCTGCCTGCCTGAGGCTGTGTTTCTGTTACGTCTCGCTGTTTTGTTTTTGTTTTTTGTTTTTTAGGTCAAGGTTTTACTATGTAGCCCAGGCTGGGTTGGAACTTCCTTTTCAGCCTAATCTGGCCTCAAACTCACAGCAGTCCACCTGCCTCTTCCCCAGGTCCCATCAGTGTTGGGATTACAGGCATGAACCACCACACCCAGCTTTTCATTTTTAATAACTAGGAATACCCTCTGAAATAATGATTGCGAACGTCATGAATACATAAACCCATGGCACAGTTGTCTACCACTGTCAGGTTTTCATACTCTCCATATTGTATAAGCTATGCAGACTTACACTGCCCTGGCAGTATAAGATTACTTATGTCAACATCATCACAAACACAGCAGTGTGTCTGAACTCTGCCGTTAGGACAGTCTTAACATCACTAGATAATGGGAACTGCCTAGTTTAGCTCTGTTGTAATCTCAGGGGGCCAGCATCCTACATGCTCTGTCTTCTGTGGACCAAAATGCTGTTATGTGGTGCAGGACTGTGCTACTATGCTGTGCTTCAAAGCCCACATCCTTAAATACTGCGCTCTGAGCCTCCCCTTGCCTAGAGGCAGATAGAAGCACACTCCTGCAATCACCACACCTCTGGCACCTAACTCATACACTCCCATCTCCTTTTTGTTGGCATGGATGAGTATGTCTGCTTCTAGATGCTGTTAATCCTTCACTTGAGCTCAGAGTCTCAGTCCTGTCAAGGATTTAGCACTGCTACTTACGCCTTTTTCTAGGGTGTCTTCATTTTGCCCCCTCTGGAAATAAGCAAAGTCATATTTCTCAGGATCTTCATCTATGTTTCTATTTGAGACAGGGTCTCACACTGAAATGCAGGCTAGCTTGGAATTCGTAGTGATCCTACTGCCTTAGCCATCTGTCTGGGTCTCTTCAACCTTAAGAGAAAACAAAACAAACAAACAAAAAAACAAAGAAAACTGCTATACAACCTAATCTCCCTTTCTAGATAATATTTTTTTAGCTCTTTCTAGTATTTTCACAGCTGACATTACCTATCCATTGATATCCTATTACACCAGCTTTTTAAAGTCTCAGCAAAGTGGTGCTGGGTAGTTTCCTTCCTTAAAAAAAACTACATTTTATTTATTTGTGTGCGTGCATGTGTGTTTGTATATTCGGGCACAAGTGTGTACTACAACTTGCACATGAAAGCCAGAGGACAGCTTTCAGGAGTTAGTTCTCCCTTTCATCATGTGGGTCCCAGGGATGAAACACTGTTTAATATACTACATCATGGATTTTATTGTCTATGCTTGTTTTCCTCTCTACCTTCTGCAAAAGTTCTCCAAGCCTTAGAAGAGTGCTTAGGACAAAACACACAATGAAGTGTGGTCTCCCGGTTCTGGGAGTTAAACTTAGGGACTCACACATGCTAGGCAAGCACTCTGCCACTGAGCTACATTTGCAGACCATGGTTATTAGGGCATGGCTGGTGGAAGGGAACCTAAATGAACACTGGGGTGAAGTCCTTTGAGGTGTGAGGAATGACCTACAAGTTTCCTTCAGTGAGGGCGGCTAGGATGGCTGGCCTTGGTTGTCAGTATGACTGTATCTGGAATTAGCTAAAACCCAATGGCTGGGCACACCTGTGAGGGATTCTTTTTTTTTTTTTTTTTTTTTTCTTAATTGGATCATTTGAAGAAGGAAGATCCACTTTTTTTTTTTTTCTTTTTGGGCTGAGGATCGAACCCAGGGCCTTGTGCTTGCTAGGCAAGTGCTCTATCACTGAGCTAAATCCCCCAACCCCGAAGATCCACTTCTAATCCACATCTTTGAAGTGGGGAGAGCCCCCCCTCTAGTCTGGGCCACACTTTCTGCTAGAAGCCTAGATAGAGAGCATGGAAGAAGAGAGCTGGCTCTCTCTCCCCCTGCTTCATCCAGCCCTTGCTAGCAATTCCATTCCTTCACTGGTATTAGAACCTTCTTTTCCAGGATTCTGGCATATACGGAAGACCAGCTGAGACATCCAGCCTCATGGACTGAACAATTACTGATTCTTGGATTTTCTGTACATAGGCAGCCATTGTTGTATTAGCTGAATCCACGGCCTGTAAGTCATTCTAATAAATCTCCATTTTATACACACACACACACACATATATATATATATTCATTCTATACGTTTGGTCACTCTACAGACCCTTGATTAACATAGCAGGGGTGGAATGCTTGCCCGGCAGGCATGCAGCCCTAGGTTTAATTCTCAGCAATCACTGGTTTTTGGGTTTTTTTCTTTACAATAAAAAAAAAAGTGTATGGGTATTTTTGCCTACATATACATTTGTGTAGCACATGTAAGCTTGGTACCATGGAGGCCGGAAGAGGATGTTGTATCCTCTGGAATTAGAATTACAGATAGTTGTTAGCCTCCATTTGGGTGCTGGGAATCCAACCTAGGTCCTCTGCAAGAGTAGCCAGTACTTCAAAAAAAAAATTTATTTATTAAAAATGTTTTCATTTTACATACCAACCCCAATTCCCCCTCCCTCCCCTTCTCCTCCCTCCTCACCTCCCTCCCACTCTACCCCCATCCACTCCTCAGAGTGCGCAAGGCCTCCCATGGTAGTCAACAAAGTCTGGAGCAGCCAGTACTCTTAACAGCTGAACCATCTCAACCTCCCAATCAATCATTACATTTTTTTATTTTTTCGAGACAGGGTTTCTCTTTGTAACAGCCCTGGCTGTCCTGGAACTCACTTTGTAGACCAGGCTGACCTCGAACTCACGGAGATCCACCTGCCTTTGCCTCCTGAGCGCTGGGATTAAAGGTGTGCCCCACCACTGCTCGGCAACCTTTGGATTCTTAAAAAAAAGAATTCTTGTGCCGGGCTGTGGTGGTACATGCCTTAAGTCCCAGCTTTCGGGAAGAAGATCTCTGAGTTTGAGGCCGTCCTGGTCTACAGTGAGTTTCAGGTCAGCCAGGGCTACATAGAGAAACCCTGTTTCGAAAAACAAACAAAAAACAGAAAAAAAAAAAAAAAAAAGAATTTTTAGGTGGCATATCCTTTAATGGCAGCACTTGGGAGGCGGAGGCAGGAAGATCTCTGTGAGTTCAAGGCCAGCCTGGTCTCCATAGCAAGTTCCAGAACAGCCAGGACTACAAAGAGACTCTTATCTCTAAGGAAAAAAAAATTCTTATGTGAATAATTTTAAAATGTTTTATGTAGCCCATACTACTCTTGAACTCATTATGTAGCCAAGGATGATCTTGAACTTAAAAAATTTTTATTTTTAATTATATGTACTTTAAGCGTGTGTGTTCTCCGTGGAGTGGGGATATTTGTATGTAAGTTCAGGTGCCCTCAGTTCTGATGGTCTGGAGTTATAGGCAGTTGTGAGCTCCCCCACACCTCATGTCGGTGCTGGGAACCGAATTCGGATCTTCAGCAAGGGCAGTACATACTCAACTTCTGCGCCTTGATTCTTCTACTATAAATTTCTGAGATTACAGTTTTCTTTTTTTTTTCTGAGACAGTCTCACTTAGTTGAGTTGGCTTTGAACTACTGACACCATCATGCACGCTTGGATAAACAATCTTATTATTCACGCTTGCTTTCTCAGCTCTCTCACCTCCGTAACACGCCGCCCTCCACACAATAGGCAAAGAAAGAAAGAAAGCACGCCGTGTGTGACTCTGATTGCCAGGGGCGTGGGTCCACGGGCTGCACAGAGGCTCCGCCCATGCCCCGCCCACTCACGTCCCTGCCCCGCCTAGGCTCTTGGAGGCCCCGCCCCCTGCATGCTGAATGCCATATAGGCGACTGACGTCAGGCCGTTTGTTGTCATTGGCGGCTCCCAAGATGGCGTCCATCGTGGAAGGGCCGCTGAGCAAATGGACTAACGTGATGAAGGGCTGGCAGTACCGTTGGTTCGTGTTGGACTACAATGCAGGGTTGCTCTCCTATTACACGGTGAGTGGCTGAGGCCGCGCTGCCCGGACGGCAGGCTACGGGGAGCCGGGGCGGGGGTGCTCCGCTGCGGGGACCGCCGTACGCGAGGTTCCCTTGTGGAGGAGGGCTTTGCGTGCGTGTAGCCAATGACCAGGAGGGAGATGCGGACCCAGCCAGTGAGCAGCGCCGGCTGACTGATTTATGGGCCGGGGGGCGAGCCGGGAGCCTCAGGGAGTGGTCCTGGGGCTAGGTGGGGTCTGCGCGCTGGCGAGGTGCGAGTGGGCGTAGTCCCGGTGTGGCATGTCAGCGGTGCGGTCCAGACTGTCACCCCTGTTGCTCCCCGCCCGGGTGCCGGCCGCACCCCTTAGCTCCTCCGGGGTTCGAAGAGCGCTGCCTTCTCGGAGCAGTGGTCAGACGAGCCTGGTCAGGTCCAAAGGTGACCCTCGTTAACAACAACAACGGGCTCTGAAATCCCGCCCGTCTGTCAACTCGGCAGTCCTACTCTGAGGATGCACCCTTTTCCCCAGCGGGGCGCGAGTGTAACGGACTCTGTAACTTTTGAGAGCAGAGGATTCCCTCTGCACGAGTCTTCCTTCTGCTTGCGGAGATGTAGGCAGGGATGGTGCGGTGCGGTTGCCTTGAAAAGTTGTGTTCTGGGGAGGGCCGGCTGTGCGACTTCTCTGTTGTTGACACGAGTCAGTGGCCCAGGGTAGGTAGAAGAAACCTGTGTTCTGACTGCCTCTTCCACCCCCGTCGCATTAGAGATGGAAGGTGGGCGGTGTTAGAGAAATTACTAACGGGGCTACTTTCTTTGAGCTGTATGGTTAATAATAGCCCGTGAGAAAAAGAAAAGCACTCAGAAGGACAAAATATAGAATGTCTTGAAGGCTTTAGAAAATGATAGAAGAAAAAGGAAGAAATACAGATATGGGAGAAGAGTGAGTGTTGATGAGAGAAATAGAGATACATTGTTTATTCATTCATTTAAAAATATCATTGAGTTTCTGTTCTGCTTGTTTCCATGTCAGCAAGAATCAACAGCGGTGTAGGCACAGCCTCTCTTCTCGAGAGCTTTTCCTGTAGTCTAGTGGGCACCTTAGTTCATTTACTCTTAATTCATTTGCAAGATAGGTATTCATTATCCCCATTTAATGTCTCCATTTTACAGTTTTGGAATCCGAGGCTCCGGGCTTTTAAGTAATTAGCTCAAGATCACGTAGGTAGCTGTAAGTGGTGGAGTCAGGACTCCCATCAAGTTGCTCTTTTGCTACGGGAAGGAGAAACGGTGGGCTTGCCAGAGTAAAGAGCATCACCGTTACCATCCTTCCCATATGAACTTCTTTTCTCTGCGTCTTTATTGTTTTTTTTTTTTTTTTTTTTTTTTTTTTGTGGAGCCCAGGGCCTTGAACATGCTAGGTCAACACTTTACCGCCGACCCACATTCCTAGCCTCTTTCTTTCTATGTAAGTTTTAAAAAAATCAAACTTTCCTGAGACATAAACATTGTTCAGAGCTGAATATAGTAGCCCATAGATGTCACCTCTAAGTTTCCACATTTTGGATGGGAAATTTTAAGGCTAAGCCAGGCTAGGGTACCTAATGAGACCTTGTCTCAAAAAAATACAAAACAAAACAAACAAAAGCAAAAACAAAAAACCCTCAAACCCAAAACACTCAAAAACAAGACACACACACCACACTGTTTAAGATTATGTAGGATGGGAAACTGAAAAACTGAAGAATTATGAAATCCCATGACTCAAATGAATAATACTAAGTTTCACTAAATGTGAATGTGATTATCAGCAAATCCCATGGAACCTAGCCATCATATTCATGATGAACTAATTTCAATTAGTGACAACATAGAATACTCTTCAACTCCTAAATTTGTGGGAGTCTGAGTCTAGGGCCATCCTTAAGAGGTCTCAAGTTAGGGTTCTGGGGAGCTCCTAGCCTAGACAAAATGTTCCCTTTTCTTGTTTTCTTCCCCCCTCCCCCTTGCCCTTGTAGATTTGGAGTGCTTGGACTCTTCCTTCTTCTGACTAAATAGAAGTTTCTCATAGACTTCTTAGTACTTTCTTTCCTTCTGAGATTAGATTCTATGAAACGTCCTTGGTAGAGGAAGGAGTGATCATATTTCTCACTAATGGCTGTTTAGAAACATTTCTCCTTAATTCTTTTGTTCTTTGCTTACAGAGAACCGTACTATCTTGTGGAAATAAAATGATAACCAAAAGGAGAGTAGGAGTCCGATTGAATTCAGCTGTGAGTTCTGTCCCAGTTAGTACTTTAGAGTTCTGGTGGGTCTCTATTCATGATTTGTATGTGGCTAATTGCTTACAGCCACACCTTCTAGGAAGACTATCTGAACTGGTTGTGCCACATTTTTTTCTAATGGATTTATTTTTCAAAGGGTGAAACACTCTGATAATTTAAATTAAAATCCAACAGAGCTGCTGTCAGTCAGTGATGATGCCACCGTGTGTTCCCACTTTCAGACACTTGCCAGTTTCTGAGTACTCTCCATGAGGAAGAAGGCTCTGGCACCTTCATATACAGATTACTGCGATGTAATCTGCAATTTCTTGTGGACACAGTACCTTCTCTGCAGCTATATCAGTAATCTCAAATCCAAATTTGTCTTCCATGACCATAATAATCTCTACTTGGTCCCAACCAACAAAGCCCAGATCCTTCATAAAATGTGAATTTTCTGAGGGCTTTTCTGCGTCAGTCTTGTCATAGAGTTTCAAGACATACATCACTTGGTTCTTGATTCTCTCTAAGTCAAAGGGTGTGCATCTCTGTACAGGGGACACTAGGGTGTGACCCTTCCAGGCATCTGTGCAAGCTCTGAGCTGACTGCAGAATCTTGTGTTTGGTTTGTATCCCCACAGGGCACAGCGTTGTGACTGATGGCTTTTCCAAGGCCAGTGTTGGAAGCCAGGGTAATGTGGGAAGGCCAAGGGTAGGCAGCAGGTAGAGGCAAAAAGAACACAAGCTTGCCAGTAGTGCCACATTTTAATCAAGGCAGCAAATAGTCACTTTATTCCTTGTTTTCAAAATTACTTGAGTTCTAGGCTGACACTGTGGTTGTTGATCTCTTCTAGGCTATCCTAGAAAATTCTGAACTAAACTAGATTGCCCTTGTTTTAGAGTCAGCTTCTACTGAGAGTCAGTATTAAATCATCTCTGGATTGAGCTACAGTCACTGGGATTAAACTTAAAGAGATTCAGTCAAGCCTTTTTTCAGCTTATAGCTTCACCAGAATTCAACAAACTCTGGGGATGGAATGATTTCTTTTTAAATTAAAATTTACACTTTTCATTTGTGCATGTGTATGTGTTAATGTGCAGGCAGGTTCATGACAGAGCACCTGTGTGGAAGTCAGGACAACTTGAGGCAGCCAGTTCTCGACTTCTACCAGGTGGGTCCCAGGGATAGAGCTCTGGTTGTTAGCCTTGGTGGCAAGTGCCTTTACCTGCTGGGCCATCTCTCCAGTCTGGAACGATCTTTTTACTTTATTCTTTTTGTTTCTTTCATACTATCTTTGCCAGGCTGGCGCCAGGCTGGTGATTGAATCCACAGCCTTGCACATACTAGGCAAACATACTACCACTAATACATCCCGAGCCCAATATTTTTGATTTTGAAGGAAAGTTTACTGTATTGTTATAGGGACTCTTTCTTTAGGTCTGACTCATAATTTGCGTGTGTGCGTGCGTGCGTGGCTTTTGAGACAGGGTCTCACTAGCTCGGAATGCACAGAGATCTGCCTGTTTGTCTCCTGAGTTCTGGGATTAAAGGCATGTGCCACCACACCCAGCTTAACTCAGTCTCTTAATCATTAGATACAGTGTATTCTAGTGCTGGTTCATTCAGCAAGCATTTTTGTAGGGCTGACGTTTTAATAGTACAATTAGTGTATAGGCTTGGGATGCAGGCATGATTCCTTCTGATCTAGAAGAGCAGATACCCAGACATAATTTGAAAGCAATATGATAAGTGGCTGGAGAGATGACTTAGGGACCAAAGTGCTTGCTGCGCAGTCACAAACCAGACTCAGATCCCCACATCCTGTGTAAAAACTGAGCAGGCATGCTGTAATTCTATCACCTCCAGGCAGAGGCAGGGGATCCACTGGGCAAGCTTGCTGGCTAGAGCAGGCAGATTGGTGAGCTTCAGGGTCAGCCAGAGACCCTAATTCGGTAAATAGAGAATGATCAAGGAAGACACCCAAGCCTGGCGGTGGTGGCGCACGCCTTTAATCCCAGCACTCAGGAGGCAGAGACCAGCGGATCTCTGTGAGTTCAAGGCCAGCCTGGGCTACAGAGTGAGTTCCAGGACAGGCTTCAAAGCTACACAGAGAAACCCTGTCTCAAAAAATCAAACAAAAAAAGACACCCAGTGTTAACTTTGGGCCTCCACACACACATACCTGCCCCCACACATGTGAGCACATGTACACATAATGCACACACACAAAATCAGTGTGACAAAGTCAACAATAGAAAAAGAAATCTGCAGAAATATCGCCCAGAAAAGACAAGAAGGATAGCAGCACTAATGTAAAGATCTATTTGAGAGCTGCTCAGAGATTGACTCTAGAAGGTGTTGGGAGTCATAGCAGGCCTGGAGATAGATCAGGATTTATTGGGTGATAGCACAAAATTGTTTCATTGTATTATTGTTAGTATTATTTTAGGTCTTTTTAATTGCATATGTGTGGGACATGAATGTGTCCACCTGTGTATGTGCCAGTGTGTGTGCATGTGGAGGCTAGAGGGTGGACATTGAGTGTCTTCTTCAATCATGTTCCTCCATATTTATTGATGTAAAGTTTTTTATTTTATGTACATAGGTGTTTTGCTTGCACATGTGTTTGTATCATGTGTGTGCCTGGTGCCCTAAAGGCCACAAGAGGGAGTCAGGTTCCCTGGCACTGGAGTTTCAGTTTGAGCCTCCATTGGATGCTAGGAATTAAATGC
This sequence comes from Onychomys torridus, assembly GCF_903995425.1. Classification (NCBI taxonomy): domain Eukaryota; kingdom Metazoa; phylum Chordata; class Mammalia; order Rodentia; family Cricetidae; genus Onychomys; species Onychomys torridus. Next base: position 125,858,360 of record NC_050444.1, on the reverse strand, counting down.
AGGTCCTTTGGAAGAGTAGCCAGTGCTCTTAACTGCTGAGCCATCTCTACAGCCTTACTTTTTGAGATAAAATTGAACCTGGAGCGCATCCATTTGGCTAGGCTGGCTGGTCAGTGAACTCCAGGGATCCACCTATTTTCGTGTCTTCATGCCTTGGTTCCCCTGACCCTCCACTGTATTTCAGATGCATGGTTGGTATGCTCGGCTTTTATGTTGGTCCTAGGTCCTCGTGCTTGTGTGGCAGGCACTTTACTGACTGAGCCAAACCTTTAGCTCCCCGCATCGCCCCTTTTTTGAGAGTAGACTTGTATGCAGGCTCCTCCTGCCTCCACCTCTTAAGCAAGTTCTGTTTTTATTATTAGATGAGATAAGCAGAGAAAGCTAAGGATGTAAATTTGAGACCACTATGTGAACTCTCAACTGTTAATGGGAGTCATGATCATAGGAAAGAGACGAGAAAGGAAGTAAGCTTTCAGGAGAATCAGTTTGTGAGGAGTTGGAAGATGGGAGAGTTGGCAGAGTTGGTATAGTTTGCTGGAGAGTTAGCGAATGGGCTGGAAGCCGCCCATAGTGTGTGATACCTAGAGTGTGCCGAAGAGCGAAGCAGGCAAAAGCTTTGGGAACACACGTGATGTTTGGGGTATGGGCCCTAGAGGTGTACCCCTGACAGTTTTAGCAGGTTAGGATAGACTTTCAAGAGGAAACTAGATTGCTGTGACCTGATCGGTGAGTACAGAGGAGGCATATGAGCAGAGAGGAAGCAGGGCTGGAGACACAGGGAATGGATGCCTTTGGAAGAGACAGGTAAGGAGCCTCTGGCCATGCAGCTTGGGCCGGAAGTCTATAGTGACATGACCTTGAGTGCCAAGCCAGCAGAAGTGGGGGATGTGGTGGATCTTGAAAGGTTTTCTTGGCATTTCAAATTGAAATGCTAAGCAATTTGAACTTTATCCCTAGGGCTCTGAAGAGCCATATTCTAAGTACTTTTAATATTGAAAAGACTTTTACTGTAGACAATTTTGAGCTCATATAAGAGAGGATAGAATAGTGAATTATTGACATCCAGCCGCAGTTATCAGCATATGCTAATCTTGTTTATTAATGCTCTTATCAGCTCTTTTTCTCCTCCCTCCCTCCCTCCCTCCCTTCGTCTCTCCGTCTGTCTCTCTCTGTCTCTTTCTTTCCTTCTTTCTCTCTCTCTTTCTTTCTCTCTCTCTTATCTTAGTAGAGATATATTGCTGGGCGGTGGGCGCACGCCTTTAATCCCAGCACTCGGGAGACAGAGCCAGGCGGATATCTGTGAGTTCGAGGCCAGCCTGGTCTACCAAGTGAGTTCCAGGAAAGGCGCAAAGCTACACAGAGAAACCCTGTCTCGAAAAACCAAAAAAAAAAAAAAAAAAAAAAAAAAAGATTTATTAAAGACAGGGTCTCACTGTGTAGTCAGAATAATTTTGTTTTGTTTGTTTTGGTTTTGGTTTTTCAAGACAGGGTTTCTCTGTGTAGCCCTGGCTGTTCTAGAACTTGATTTGTAGATCAAACTGGTCTTGAAGTCACAGAGATCCACTTGCTTTTGCTGAGTGCTGGGATTAAAGGTGTACACCACCACTGCTCGGTGCCAGAGCTCTTTTTAAACTCATAGGATTACAGGTGAGGGTTGCCGTGTCCAGCTCAACTGGATTATTTTAAAGCATATTCCAAATATATTAGGGTTTATTTGTGAATATTTCTGTGTATATTACTAAACATTAAGAATTTTTAAGCTGGGCGGTGGTGGTGCACGCCAGCAAAACTACACAGAGAAACCCTGTCTCGAAAAACCACAAAATTTTTTTTAATGCTTTTTAAAATTAAAATTGTATTGAATGTACAATTCACTTGTACATATGCATGCTCACAGTCAGAGAACCGCTTGTCATAGTTCCCTCTGTCAAGCATGTGGGTTCTGGGTTAGAATTCAGTTCATTGGGCTTGATAACAGGTACCTCTACTCTGGACATTTCAATGGTCCAAAGATTTCTCTTTTAAAAAACGTTGCCAAAACCCCTTTATTACGGTTGAACAGTAGTAATTTAGAGGTATCAAATTTGAAGTCTATTTGATTTCCTGACAGTCTTGACCATCAATCCCCTCAGCAGTTGCTTTGAGTCAAAGTCCAAACAAGATCCACACATAAAATTCTTGACTACCTGGAGTTGGAAATGGCTCAGTCTAGAAAGTGTCTGCTGTGCAAATGTGAGGACCTGAGTTTAGCTTCCCAGCACACAGGTGAAAAGCTGGGCCGTTGCATTGCTGTCTTCCAGAGCTAGAGAGGTTGAGATAGATCCTTGGAGTTTCTGGCCTGCTAGCCAAGATGAATGGGGGAAGGGTAGTAGTTTTGGGGCCTGATGGGTTGAAGTGAAGTGTTAAGGGTCTGGAGTTTGGGACAGAAATCTGGGCTGAAGAGAGATAGTAATTTTTACACAGGAAGAATTGAGTGACTGAAAACTGCTATATTTGGAGACAATTCAGGAAAACACCATTGGATTAGTTACTCATGGCCTTGTCGCCAGTCACTCTAAAGCATAGCAACAGCAAACATTACCATTTCACAGATTCTGTGGGATGGAACTTTGGGAGTTTCAAGCTCAGGGTCTCATGAAGTTGCAGTCAAGACATTAGTCAGGGTTGCAGTCATCTGAAGCACTTGGCTGGGGTGGCTTCTGAACTGCCCTTGGCAGAAAGCCTTGGTTCCTTGCTGGCTGTTGGAAGGCTGTTCCTCATCAGGTAGCCTCTCCATTGGGATACTTGAGTGCTAACATGACAGGGAAGCCAGCTTTACCC